>NC_046290.1:13357500-13657500 GCF_004115265.2 Rhinolophus ferrumequinum
ACAGAACTTTATGACTGAAATGGAACCACAAGTTCATGACTCAAACAACTGGAAGTGTGGTTGTGCAAGTCACCAAAGCAGGGTATTGACAGACTAGGTTTTGGGAAACGGGAAATGATGATACAAAGCCTGGAAATATGTGTGAATTAAAAAATAATTAAGGCTAGAGACATAGATTTAGGAATAATTAACCTCTTTGGAAATACCGTGTTTCCCCCAAAATAAGACCTAGCTGGACCATCAGATCTAATGGAGTCTTTTGGAGCAAATTGGTCCAGCTAGGTCTTATTTGGGGGGAAACACTGTAATTATTGTATAACAGTAGTAGAAAATGAGGACATGATTGATGTTTCGGACAAAGAATGTATAAGGTGAGAAACATCACTCCAATGCAGGGGAAAGAACACATAAATGGTCTGGAGAGACATTCCAGATATTGGTGTTTGGTCTCTTTGGTGCTCCATTGCCTCAATTGGTTCTTACTTCTAGGTTTTCAGTCAGGTGGGCTATTAACAATGGGGAAAAATTTTTTTTGACTGTACACATAAGTACTAGTTGCCAAAACAACATGGATTAAATTCTGAGGTACCTTTGTCCAAGGGGCCATGCACAAGTTTCTGAGAGGTTCGATCAGCGAGAGCTAACTGGGCTTGCATTTGGAGCAGTGACTAAAGTCTATAGAGGTTGAAAAGTGAAGGTGGACTTGCCTAACCTCCAAGTTCTACCTGGAACTCTGGAGAAACGGTACCTTGGGAATGCAGTGCAAGAAGAGACTCGAAGTGTCTGTCCAGGGCTAACTGATGTCATTTCTACAATCAGTGTTAAAGTGAGCCCTACACTGTAGATATCAGTGATGGGAAGAGTCAGCTTCTAAAACATATAGATTCAGTCATATCCATAGGATGCAGTCTGGGTACAGCCAAGAGTCTTCAGTGTTCCAAATACCATACAGTATATTTACAATAGACAAAAAACATACATAACAATGACCGTGACATGGGTGCCTGAACTCCTGTACTGATGTCCTGTACTGAGTGTCTTTTTGTTTCTTTAATTCCAGAACCCTCACAAAATTCATTTTTTTAGGTGATCAGAGGAGAGGTTATTAATATCCAAACCCTCAAAATAGCTATTGGTTATATATAAATCCCTTTATATCTTTTGCCTGATGACTTTCACAATAAATCAATAATGTCTCTTACTGAATGTGTTACTTAGTTAAGTACAACATTTACGAAAAAGGGGAAAAGGAGGGAACAGTTTCTCATCATCCATGAGGAGCTCCAGGTTTGACAATCTCTAAAGATAACCATGGAGAAGAAAATAGTTTTAAAGGGGACACTCTAGCTAAGATACTGTGTTTTTTTTTGTTGTTGTTTTTTTTTTGGGGGGGGTGGTATAAAGTATATATAACCTATAAATGGGTTTAATAATAATACAAGATGTTTTGTCCTTAAGAAGAGTGTATTGTATAGGGCTTCTAAATCTCTACATCTCAGGTTCCCACTGTCTCTATGGGGGGGGAAAAAAAAGCTTGTGAAAAGAGTAAGGTGGCATGGCCAGCCAGAAAAGGATTTAAGACCAAATGGTTATTTTCAAATTGTTATTTTAAAGTTTCTGGAACTTTTTTAAACTAGGAACAATTATGCATTTCTCATTGATCATTCTTCAGACTCTTTTTCAGGTTCCTCTCTCACACGTTTTTCCATAATTTCTTGGTCACTTCATTCAGTTTGATGGTTGAAATACCACCTACATGATAATCATCCCATCACCATCTCATTCTCCCTGATGATATCTTCCCTTCTCCCAACCTTCTTTATCTCAGTTGATGGTAACTACATATTGCCAGTTGATCAGATTGGATATATTGGAGGCATCCCTGATTCCTTTTTCTTATTCCTCACAAATGCTAAAATGAATCTCATTATCTATACTACAAACCATACAGTCTGAACACTTGTTTGTAACTTCAAATGTACAGATCTAGTTCAAGCCACTGTCAACTCTAACCTGGATCGAACCATCAACTCTCACCAACTGTTGTGTCCTAAGAGGTGTTTGGTTCCTATTCTTCACTTTTACCTCCTCTGTACCCATTTCATTCTCAACACCACGGCAAAAGTGATGTTATTAAAATAGGTTAAACCATTTCATTCTTCTGCTCAAAATCCTGCAATTATCCTAATTTAAGTCTACATTTCTATTAAAGCCAGTATTTTTGCCATAACCTATACAGCCCACATGGACTGGTCCCAATGGCCTCTCTAATTTCATCTCCTAACACTCAACCTTCATGTACTCTGCTGTAAGCAAAATGTTTATCATTCTTGGGCATGCCAGGTATTTATTTGCTCTATCTGTCCCTTCTGCATGGAACTCTCCAACTAGCAATCCATCTAACTCTCTCACCTCATTCAACTCTTTGCCCAATCACCTACACTCTTTTCTATATTTAAATTCCAAAAAACCTATGAATAATCTGAATTCCCCCTACCCAAAACTACTGTTATAGTACTTATCATGTTTCGATACACTGTACTGGATTCTACGGTGCCACATCCAGATTCCCCCTCAAGATTCATTCCCTAAGCTCTTGGAGCTTGGGCTGTTAGTGAGTTCTTTGCCAGAAATTGTCTTCAGATGAAGAGAATATTCTTCCTCCCAGGAGGCTGCCCACTTTCTAAGGTTGGTCATGAATTGAGGGAGGACATAAAAACTTAGGCACTTGCTTCAAGGTGGAACACTATTCAAGAAACAATCAAGCTCAAAGCTCTTGAGAGACCCTTTGCTAAGACTGTGGTGCAATTCAACTTCACTCTTTGCCCAGACCTACTTTCTTCTTTCTTTCATGGGTGCTGGTCCCAAGGGAACACCCAAATAAAGTTTCTGCAGATGATTTTTCCATAGTAGAGGCTATTCCCCAGATAACTTAAACTAAGATATGTACTGTATAATGTATGTGTTTAATACATTTATTGTTTATTGTGCATCACTCTCCTTTAACAGTCTGCTTCCTTAAGGCCAGACTTTACATTCCCAAATATTAGAAACATAGTAGATACTCAATAAGTGGCTGTCACATAGGAGTACTCAAAATATGAGCCGAATGGACAGATATGACATAAGGATTAGATTAAATAAAGGATTCAAGTGTTCAACACAAAATGATATGTTTGCAGCATTTATTATATGGTAATATGTCTCTATTTTGTCTTATAACTTATTTTTTTGTGTGTCTTATAATTGTTAGTATGGCCAGACATTCTCAGAAACTTGAAGATAATTCGGGCCCAATGAAACTTTATTTCCTTGTGAGAAACTTCTGCCTTAGTGGTGTGTATATTTAAATGCTTAAGTTCTCTTTATACTATCAATTGATTATCTTCTTCTTGTACTTTATTTCTGTCCTCTCCCATATAGCTTTGGCTACCTCCCTGATTCTATACCCCTTGCTCAAATCCACTCATAGATTGGCTTGTTCATGATCCTTCATGATGCACATTTGCCCATGTCTACATGCTCAGATTCTTTGGAAAAAAGTATGTTCATTCCTGGTTTTTCAATATTTTATCAATCATTCTATGGATTGACTGTTTTGAGTCAGATACTTAGCTAAATCCAAGCTCATGTAGCCAGATGGAGCAAGTGCCACAAACTGTCTAAGGCTGGGTATGAAGTCAGAGTATGGGAAAAGACAGGGTCCCTATAAAGAGACTGTAAGCATAGCAGCCCTGGCGATGGACATGGGTAATGTCACCTTTATTTCAAAAGACCCTCAAATGCCTCACCATCAACTATACTTCTGTGAAAGGCAACTGGCACAGAAAACAGTCTGCTTTATATTTTGGTTGTTTTATTTTTCCTTATTAGCCCAACAAAATTGTGATTTTATTTTACATAGCCAATTATTATAAAAAGTCTGAGGGGATAATGATTTTAGACACATGTAAGACCCACCTCAGACCTATTATCAATGAGAAATCTACAATCCCTTCTGAGATCCATTCAAAGCTACTGGCACATAAACTCAAACACGAAACATTCTTCATTTGTGAAATATCCTCATGTTCAACTTTGGCAGCCACACACACTAAGTTCTAAATTATCAAATATTGAATTCCAAGGACACCTATTCTCTCAGTTGGATTTTTCTTTTATAATTGTGGAGTCAGATTATAAGTAGAAGCCAAGTCGAGAGTCTGGAAAGGATGGTTTTGTCAATAAGCAAGTGAGATTAAGTTCTGCTAAAATGTTTGGAAACATTCCACGTCAGGAAAGCATATGGCATATTTCAGTTGTTCTAAGTATTTTATATGTTGCACCCATGCTCAGAAAGTCAGGCTAAGTGTGCATTTATAAACTAATAAAATAACCCACCAATTAGCTTTCAGGAAACCCTGCTTTATTTCAGGTACTGCTGTTTCAGAGATGGAGTTCCTATGACTGAAAGAAACAGATGAAGCGAACTAGAATTTGTGGGGAATCCTCTCCTATTGAGTTAGCATACAAGTTCTTTTTCGAAGGAATCTGGTGGTTTTGGAATCGACATTTAGACTTTCATTTTTATCACCTGACTTGAAATAGAAGGTGCTTTACACTAATGACAGAAATGTAGAAGCACCTGCTTCTCAGATCATTATGAGCAATTGCCACCGCTGTCTGTGGAAGAAAGGAGCTGGCTCCTGGCCAGCTAAATAGGGCTTGCACATTGAAGGATTCAGCTTCTTGCTAAATTTAGAGTCTAAAAGGTTTCTATGCTCTAAATTTATGAATATGCACTTTCACAGGCAGCAATGGATGAGATGTTTCTTAGAAATAAATTTTTTCCCTCGATATAAATTTTCACTTTAATGTGTTGTTTTTTTGTTTGGCTTTGCTTCATAAGACCTGGTTCCTTTTGTCTAAGTAAACATAGTATCAGATTGTCATCCCATATAAATAGTCTCCATTCCTCTTTGGAAGGAAGCAAAGAAAAGAATATCCTCTACCCAGAATTGCTGTGACAAATCAGGAAGATGAAGAGAGTGTTCTCAAACAACAAGTTAGTAGCTACGATCGACTTTCTTGTTTCTCTGTGTGGAGCTAAGATACCATCCATAAGCCAATGACAGCCACTGGACTAAAATGTCAACTTCATGAGAACACAGACACAACTCGCCTTATTAATGGCTGTATCCGCAGTGTTTAGCATAGTGTCCATTACCCAGTAAAAGCAGCAGAAATATTCGTACAGCATGTGAGTTAAATTATAACTTATGAGTATATCCCTTATTGATTCCGTTCATGAACACCTGGTTTTCATACAGTCTTAAGAACTAAAGGAAGATTATTCATTTTTTCCAACCTTTGGAAAGAGCCTAAATCTTTTTCTTCTGTATACTTTTTGAATTAGGAAAACTCAGGTAAAAATTCTATAATTTAGACAGATTTCTTTTTTAGCCTACTACACCAAAATTATGAATTTAAGAATCAATATACACTCTCTTTAATGACTTATTTATTTACCCATTATTAAATTATTTAAAAACTATCTTTTTTAAATTAACAATATCTTTGTTCCAGGCACTGAGGTTACAAAGCATTGAACAAAGGCTGCTCTCATGAAATTTAGCACCTCTAACTTCACTATATTTTAAAACAATAGTTGTCACTTTAATTACTGTTCCTTCCATTTATATGGATGACATCTTAGGTCGACATAAAGAAACAGGTCAACTCTACTGAGCAGTCTTCTTTGTGAGTATGGAATTGAACTCTCTTTATCTTCCTGATTTGTTTTAACAATTCTGGGTAAAGCATATTCTTGTCTTACCATTCTTTAAATGACAAAGACTTGATGTCTATGTTTAGAATGTGAAGTACTGAATCCACTTTTACTTACACAAAATATACATGTAATACTTTCGAGATTCTTAAGCATTTTTTTTTTAAATTAACCATCATTACCCTCTCAACATCATATAAAAGTGAAATAGTCTCATCTATCAATGGGTAGAGATCCTTTCTCAAATGGGTATGTTGTTAAAATGAAGTAAATACTTACTTAAAAGAAAAAGGTATTCTTTAAAATATGCTTATGAAAATGATAGCAGCATAATAATTATTAAAATACTTTGGGAACACCATGTTTTAGATATATATTGTATATATATAATTTCATATATATATATATGTATATCAAAGAAACATAAGTAAAATAAACAAAATTCAGTGTTTTGTTTGAGGCTATTTTTTAGTGATTATTTCTTCAAATAAATGGCATTTTTGAAGGCCATGGTATAAGAAACAGATTGAGAGGTTATTATAACTCTGGCCTACATTTTACTCAGATAAGAAACACATATCTTTTAACAAAACCTTACTTAAATAAAAAAGCTGTTGACCAAAATATTAATTTCTCTTAGCTGATGTTTGTAGTACACTTGATTATCACTCAAATATCAGAGATGGATATCATTCTATCCCAAATGAACAGGGATATTGAATGATAGCTAGGTTGTATTAAGACTGCTTTTTTTCTCACAAATAAGCACGTTAATAAGAAAATATATTAAAAACAAACAAATACACACACATTGTTTGCCTTCACACTATTTTTATGACATATCTTAAAGGAAATAGGAAAGATTGCATACTTTTTGTTCTTTCCAATTTTACTACTCACAGAAATGTTAACCTTCAACATGATTAAGTGGCATAAGTTAACTCATAAACACCACAGTGAAAAAAACACTAAGTTTTAAATCTATATAAGGGCCTTATTATGTAGCAGAAAAGTAAATTTTCTTCTCAGGCAGAATCATTACTGAACCTTACTTGATGTGTCTTATGAATCTAGGCTACATCTATACAAGGTAGAGATTAAATATTGTTCCAATCTGTCAGAACATCATATAATATTATACTCAAGTTTTGTAACCTATCCAAAGGATCATAGTATGAAACCAAATATACCCATAAAAGTTTAAATCAAAATATGCTTGTCCAGTGTATATTGCAAGGGAAAGGAAAGCAAACCTCAGAGAAATAAGCTTATTCTTTGAACTTGTTTGTCTTTAAATCTTTTATGAGTGTACCACCATTACTTATATTAACTGAAAAATTTTATGTAGCAAACTCTGGTTTACAAGATCGTCAGTTAATTAATATATCCCAGAAAGTCTGTTTTAGCTGTAACTATTATTACGCTGGCTCAGTTTAAACTTAATAAATTATTGTGACTTATATCAACAACTTGAAAAATCACAATTAAAAGAACAGGAATAAAGATAGAAGTTGGTATCCTTATTAATAACTACTTAGCTATACAAATCTGCCAGTTTGTATCATAAAATTCTTCATATTAATTATTAAATTTGAAAATTATGAAACATGCATGATATAAATATGAACTCAGTGTAGGGAAACATGCATTATTTAGCAAGATTAATTAGTTTTTAAGCATAAAATGTTACTTTTGAAATTAAATTATCCTTTTTGGTATAAAAAAGATACTATGGTACTCTACTTGAATTAAACTTACATCATTTAATAGGGAGTAACATTCTATTCTCTGTGTTTAATTCCATATAAGTAAAAGACATTCAAATAATATTCAGCATACTATTTAAAAATATCTAATAAGTGGCTCTGAAAGAAAATATAAAAACTGTAAAGAAACATGTTTTATGGTATGATTGGCAGAAATAATTTTTCCCTAAAGTTAATTTTGTCCAAGTAAAATAGCACAGGAGAAAAAGGAATGCTTTGAAATAGAAAATTAATTCACATTCATCACAGATTCAACACTTGCAACAATTATTTCTAGGATTTTTTATACATGCATAGAGTTCTGGCAAATATACTGTACTCGATCAGTGTGAATTTAATATTATTTTGTTATTATTAAATAAGGAGGATCATTTACTACTAGAATTTTCAGGAAATATTTACCTATATAACTCCTTAATATCTTGCCTGAAGTATTAGTGAAGTAATCACATAATGAGTTGTTCGATTAAAAAAAATGTCTTAAATAATTTCATGAAAATATGAATAAATTTTTCAATATCAATTTTCAATAATATATTTTAAAATAATGTAAAATAATAGCACTCAATTCAGAACACCTAAATATATAAAGCAAATATTAACAGAATTGAAAAGAGAAACAGATGGCGATACAATAATATGGGGGACTTCACTACCCCACTGTTGACAATGGATAGATATCCAGACAGAATATCAATAAAGATACGTTATACTACACATTAGACCATATAGCCTTAACAGTCATTTCCCATACGTTATATCCAACAGCATCAGCATAGACATTATTCTCAAGCATATGTGGAACATTCGCCAGGACAGATCATTTATTAGGCCACAAAACAAATTTTAATAATTTTAAGAAAATTTACATCAAGCACCTTTTTTCTGATCATGAAGTTCTGAAAGTAAAAATCGATTACAAGAGAAAACTATAAAATTCACAACTACATGGATATTAAACAATATGCTCTTGAAAAATAATGGTACAAAGAGTAAATCAAAAGTGAAACCAGAATATATCTTGAGAGACATGAAAATGAAAACAAAACATAGCAAAACTTATGGGATGCAGCAAAAGCAGTTCTAAAGGTAAGTTTATAGTGGTAAATGCCTACATTAAAAAAAAAATGAAGATATCAAATAAACAACTTAACACCTTAAGGATCTAGAAAAAAGGAGAACAAACCAAAGCAAAATTTAGCAGAAGGAAGGAAATAAAGATCAGAGTGGAAATAAATGAAATTAAGAATAAGCATATAGTATAAAAGATCAATGAAATTAGGAGGAGGTTTTTAGAAAAGATAAATAAATGGGCATAGCTTTAGCTAGACTAATTAAAAAAGAGAGTGAGAGAGAAAGAATACTCAAGTAAATAAAATTGTAAAGAGGAGATATTACAACTGATACCACACAAATAAAAAATATAAAAAAAAACTGCTATGAACAATTATATACCAAGAAATTGGACAACGTTGAAGAAATGGGCAAATTCTGAGAAACATACAACCTTCCAAGACTGAAACATGAAGAACTGAAAATCTGAACTGATCGAATATTAGTAAGGAAATTGACTTAATAATCAAACACCTCAAAACTAACAAAAGTGCAGACCAGGTGGCTTCACTGATGAATTCTACCCAACATTTAAAGATTTAAAACCAATCCTTCTCAAACTCTTCGAAAAAAGAATAGGAAACACTTGAAAACTCATTTTGTGAGGCCAGCATTATCCTGATACCAAAGCTATACAAGAATACTAAAGAAAATTACAGACAAATATCCCTGATAACAATAGATACAAAAATCCTCAACAAAATATTAGCAAACTGAACTTAAAAGTAAATTAAAAAAATCATACATCGTGATCAAGTGGGATTTATTCCAGGGATGCAAAGATGCTTCAATAGCTTTTGAACAATCCATGTGATACTCTCTATTAACAAAATTAACGATACAAATTAAATGATTACCTCAATAGATGCTGAAAAAGCATTTGATGCGATCTTGCACCAATTCATGATAAAAAACTAAAAAAAAACCTGAGTATAGAAAAAATGTACTTCAACATAATAAAGTCCGTACATAACAGGCCCACAGCTAATATTATACTCTATGTTAAAAAGCTGAAGCCTTTACTTTCCAGTTTGGAACAAGACAAGAGTGCCCACTCTTGATACTTTTATTCCAGATAGTACTCCAACTACTGTCTAAAGGAAGTATGCAAGAAATGAAAAGGCATTTAAATCAGAAAGAGAATGGAAAATCGTCTCTATTTGCAGATGACGTACTAGTACATATAGAAAACCCTAAAAATTCCACTCTCATTCACAGACACACACAAAACAAAAAACAAAAAACAAACAAACAAAAATAACAAATACAAATTAATCTGGGGAACGTAATTTAGTTGTTACCAGAGGGTAAGGGGGTTGGGGGGTGGGAGAGAGGGTAAGGGGGATCAAATATATGGTGATGGAAGGAGAACTGACTCTGGATAGTGAACTCATAATGTAATTTATAGATGATGTGATACAGAATTGCACACCTGAAATCTATGTAATTTTACTAACAATTGTCACCCCCAATAAATTTTAAAAAATAAAAATAAATAAAAATATAAAAAAACAAATAAAATAAACTGTTAGAACTAATAAACAATTTCAGTGAAGTCTGAGATATAAAATCAATATACAAAAATCAGCTTTGTTTCTATACACTGACAATGAAGCATCATAAAAAGAAATTAAGAAGGCAAACCCATTACAATATATCAAAAACTAAAATAGTTAGAAATAAATATAACAAGGCGGCAAAATATTTCTACACTAAAAACTGTATGTTATTGATGAAAGAATTTGAAGAAGACACAAATAATTGGAATGATGTCCCATGCTTACGGATTGGATGTATTAATATTGTACAAATGGCCTGCTACCAAAAGCCATCAACAGATTTAATGCAACCACTATCAAAATTCTAATGATGTTTTTCACAAAAATAAAATAAACAATCTTTTTTTTTTTTTTTTGGATTCACAAAAGCTTCTGAATAATGAAAGCAATCTTAAGAAAGAGGAACAAAGCTGGAGCCATAACACTTCCTGATTTCAAACTGTATTACAAAACTATAGTAATCAAAACTGTATAGTAATAGCATAAAAACAAACACATAGATCAATGGAACAGAATAGAGACCACAGAAATTAATGCATATGATAAGTTAATTTGTAACAAAGGTTCCGAGAATATACAATGAGGAAGAATAGTCTCTTCAATAAATGATACTGGGAAAACTGGATAGTTACACGCAAAAGAATGAAACTACCCCTTTCTTAAACCATACATCAAAATCAACTGAAAACCAGTTAACATTTGAATGTAAGACCTAAACCCATAAAACTCTTGAACTAAAACTTAGGGGGTAAGCTCTATTACAGAGGTCTTGGCAATAATATGTCGCATTAGACACCAAAAGCAAAGGCAACAAAAGCAAAAACTAAACTATTGGTACAACATCAAATTTTAGAAAGCCTCTGTACAACAAAGGAAACCATCAACCAAATGATAAGATAATCTATAAAATGGAAGAAAATATTTGCAAATCATCTATCCGATAAGGGGTTAATATCTAAAATATATAATGAACTCATATAGCACAATAGCAAAAAAAAAAAAAAAAGAATAAAAAAGGAATTTGATTAAAAAATGGGCTAATGACCTGAATAGACATTTTTCCAAAGAAAACATACAAATGCTTAACAGGTACATAAAAAGATGCTCAACATCACTAGTCATCAGGGAAATGCAAATAAAACCAGAATGAGATATTACTGCACAACCTGCTAGAATGACTATCATCAAAAAGATAAGAGATAAGTGTTGGCAAGGATGTGCAGAAAAGGGAACACTTTTGCACTGTTGGTGGAAGTGTAAATTGGTGCAGCCACTATGGAAAACAGTATGGAGGTTCTTCAAAAACTTAAAAATAGAAGGACCTTATGACCCAGCAATTCCACTGCTAAGTATATATCCAAAGGGAATGAAACCATGATCGGGAAGAGATATCTGCACCCCCATGTTTACTGCAGCATTATTTACAATAGCCAAGACAGTGATACAACCTAAGTGTCCATCAAAGGATGAATGGATAAGGAAGACGTTATCTATCTGTCCACTTATCTCTCTCCCTATCTGTAGATATGTATCTATATATCTGTGTGTATATATATTTATATATCTATATGTGATATAAACATATCTATATGTGATATATAAATATATGTGTATATATGTATATATAAAGATATGGATGTATCTATATTTATATAAACATGTAGACAGCTATATGAATATCTATATACCTGCATATTTATATCTATATCTATATATCATCTCTCTCTCTCTCTGTATATATATACACACACATATCTACATAAAAACCTATACTTACGTGTAAATATATATAGATATTCAAATGTAAGAAAATGGACATCTGCCATTTGTTACAACATGGATGGACCTTTAGGATATTATGCTAAATGGAATATGTCAAACAGAGAAAGAAGAATTCTGTATGATATCACATCTATGTAGAATGTATGTAAGGCAAACTTGTACAAACAGAGACTAAAATGGTGGGGGGTGAGGGAAAAGCACGATGATGATCAAAATGCACGAAGTTCCAGCTATAAAATGAGTCAGTTTTGTCAATCTAACATCCAGCCTGGTGATTCCTGTAAATAATAATGGTTAGTAATTAATACTGTAATTAATAATACAGTTAACAATAGTGTGTGTGTGTGTGTGTGTGTGTGTGTGTATATACACATACATGCTTAAAAATTGCTCAGAGTAGATCTTAAATGTTCTGATTGCAAAAAAATATCAGGTATTTAGGTGAGTGATGGAGCTGTTCGCTCAGGCTGTGGTGCTGATCATTTTGCAATGTACACGTTTATCAAATCAACACGTTACACTCCTTCAACTTACACAATACATTGTCAATTATATCTCAATAAATCTGGATAACATGAAATACCAAAAGTTAAAAATAAGCAAATGAATACTAAATAATTAAAAATAAATAACTTCCTTTAACTTAAAATTACAAAATGTGCATAGAATAGAGGTTGACAAACCTGAGCATCAAAGCAAGGACTCTACTTACCATCTACAGATAATGGTGATAAAAGCATGTTTATTTCAGTTTTTTATGTATGAATAATTATGTTTCAGTGAACTTTTGTATATATTTGGATGTGCATAAAGCAAAATATTTTTAAATATGTTTACCAAATGTTACCACTCTTCATAACTGATGAGTGGGCAGGGTGGGACTGCTTCTGTACTATTAAAGTGTGTTAAAAATAATGTGTAGTAAAATTGTGTTTAAATTCAAATAATGAGAATATTAGCATGCAATTAAAATAATGAAAAGACTTATCGACATCCATCTTCTAAAAAAAAGTAAATTAACCATAGCATAGCTGTAGTAAACACTCATCTGACTGCTAATCAAAGGCTTCCTTTAAAATTGGCATGCCACTTACTCTTTAATTTCAGTTGAATATGCACTACAAAAAAAAAACAAAACATTTGAGAGGTGATTTCATGATTTAGATTTGAAGTAGAGAAGAAACAATAACAATTATCAACTCTTTGATGGTACACATTGCATGCAAGCACTGTTCTAAATCTGTTATGTATGTTCCCTAACTTAATTGTCACAAAACACAATGATGTAAGCAGTGTTATTTTCCCTATTATACACGCGAGAAACCTAAGGCTCAGAGGGGTTAAATGAAATCCCTAACCTCATACAGCTTAAAAGAAATAGAACCAGAATCAGTAGAACCGGTTCTCTTAGTAACACAAATACAGCAGCATCATGGGTGTTGCTTTGCAAAACTTCAATGAGATGGCACAGTATTAACCTTCAACCACAATATGAACAGGTTGGTTATGAAAGTATTTTATTATGTATAATAACATACATATGAAAAAATGTCTCTACCTTCCCGGATTGTAAGCTAAACAAAACAGCTTCATTTTTTTTTTTTTTAAGTTTAACCAAATGAGTCTTTAACGACATGGAACAATTGTCAAAAGGGAGACAGAACTGCTCTCCTATTTTGTTAAGAATATTTATTACAGGGGCGGCTGGTTGGCTCAGTTGGTTAGAGTGCAGTGCTCATAACAACAATGTCACCAGTTCAATACCCTAATGGGCCAGTAAGCTGCGCCCTCCACAACTAGATTGAAAACAATGACCTGACGGGTCCTGGAAAAACACCCTGTTCCCCAATTAGAGGGGAAAAAAAAAAAAAAAAAAAAAAAAAAAAAAAAAAAAAATATATATATATATATATATATATATATATATATATATATATCTCAAAAGAAACACCTTACACATTTACACTTCCAAAACCCTTTCAAATACATTGAAATCAGACAGAATACTCAGGTCAAACCCTTCAAACAATAAAATAATAGCTAAGCAAAATAATATTTTGCAACAGATAATGCACAACTGATCAATGGTTTTATTTTATTCTTCATTTAAATCTCATTCTAAACTGATATTTATGTAGTATTATGCCTGTTGAATTTGGGCTAATATACCAAATGAAAACTTTTCATTTATGAATTTTTTACCAAGGTAACTGTGAATCGGCTTTTTATATATGGCAGATCAATCTTTTTTCATAAAACATATATACAATTATATCAGAACTATTATTCTCAAAACATGACACTCATAAAAATAAAACCAGAAGCCACAGTACTTCATTTTTTATAATGTTTTTCACATTTTTAATCAATTCCACAAATACTTTCTTGTCTGATCAACAATATCAAACTTTATAAACTCTGCATGTCAGGAATTCGCTATAGTGTTGGCAGATTGTAGACAGGCCTTCATATATTTAGCACTGTTTCTCTGCATCACCATTTACTTAGTATTATAATGTACACTTACAGGAATACCAAAGAACCAAAATGCTAATGTGAGCCACAAAAGAAGAAACATATTTTAATAGAGCCACAGTGTGCATTGACAAATTTTGCTAATGAGCAATCTAACCTCAGAAATTTTAATAAATAGTCAAATGCCCTCCTTAGCTGAAAAGTCACTTTGGCCATTGGTTTACATGTCTTTCAAATAATGCAATTGCATCAGTTAATTCTGGGTACCCAGACACTATGCCAGGGTCACACACGAAAGAAGATACTAAAATCTCCCTTTCTCCACAAGATCTAGGCATTCTGCCTCCTAAATAGCTTTATTTATAAATGTACCACATCCATTCCCCCTAAAGATACCACATACATCCCGCAACTAGCATGAGGCTGTCCTTGAATGAATACTGAATACATGTTGATTGTGCACTTATCTGAATCCACAACTAGACTTGTGCTCCTCTAAGCAAGCCTGGTACTTAGAATAAAGTTCAGCTTCCAGCACATAGATACATAGTCAAGAAATATTTGCAACAAACTAAAAACATTTTTTTAGGCATGCATGACATTTGTTTGGGCTCCTTCTCATATTGTACTGGAATGTATATTTAATTACCCATGAAAATAATCTAGAATAACATATTTGCAATGTAAGCAGGACTTTAATGTGTTATTGTGAAAACAATCACTATTTGCCATTATTTCACCTTTCTCTATAACTTCAGAAACCACACTTGACAAAGGGTGGCAGTGATGATCTCCAGACTTCATACATTGAAAATACATGGTTGAAAATTAGCTATTTGATTTCCAATGTTACAGAAAAGCCTGATGGCCTTTCCCCCCATTTCATATATGGACAAACTGAAGAGATGAATTGACTTTATCAAGAAAAAAATGGCAAATAAATTGGCTCCTCATTGCTATTTACCTGATTCTTGTGTTTCTTTGCGCTTAAACGGGGCTGTTGTTTTAGAAGCCAAGCTTTTGCTACTACATGAAATGCCATGTCATCAACCCCAATTTCACTTATTGTGACTAAGAAATAAACTTAATCTCCTTTTTAATGTCTGTGATTTTATCTGTGTATTTATAAATGCAATTTATTTGAGAGATTTTTTTTTTTCATTTTCAATTCTATTGTTTGACTTTTCAGATATCTATAGGCAAAAGAGCACTTAACTGAAGACCTCAATTCTTTTGCTGACCAGAAGCTCACAGGCATGTGACATTACAAAAGCCGTTTACACTCTGATCACCACTTTTTGTCAGACCCTGTGTTAAAGACATTTTATCTGCATCGGCTACTGTGAGGACCACTTGAGATAATTCCTATTAAAACACCTCTGTAAATTATAAAATCTTCTACCTGTGTAGGGTATAACAACACATAATAGATTCCCTTACAAACATAATTACTTTTTTATATTATGTTTATATAAATAGTTTTGGGACACATTAAATTTATGACCAGGAGTAATTTTTTTTTTCCCATGTAACAATTGTATATTTATTGGTCCTGCTAATTAAACTTTTCCTGATGACCTTGAAACACTAGCTTTGCAGATTCATTTTGAAACTTAGTTGCTCTTCCCTGTTGAAAACATGCCCCTGCATTTTGATTGTGTCCAAATCGCCAGTGCTTTGCTTCACTACTCTGAACATTACCAAGAAAACCAAATTGTTTGTTGTCCTAGCTATACCTAATATGATGCTGTCTTCCTGAAAGTTTAAAACGTCCAAGTTTTTGTCAGAATTTGGGGAAACTTATCCTCTTCAAGATTTAAGTTGATTTCACATTTGTTTTTCTACAAAGTTAAAATTGAGTTTTAAAAGAAACATTATTTTCTTGAGTCTTGAGTATCCTTGTTCATTATATAATAACATTTTGCCTGGGGGAATAGGATCTGTGAAGTTTCTCATTCCAGGGTCTATGTTAAATAGGTACAATTGATGTGGTCTGTAAATTTCCGTGCAAAATCAAGGATAATCTTATAAATGATTTATGCAATTTAAAGTAATTTTCTGGTAATTTTCTTAAACTAAATACATTATAATAAGCAAAATAACTTGTTCAGTAGTTTAGATATTTATAATTTCATTAGATGAAAATGATGAAGGATATTAGGAATTTAACAATATTATATTTTCTTGAGACTTTAAAATGAGTGCATTTAATATCATAAAGAAAATTCTCATTGTGCTTAACATAAATTTACTTATTTTTCAAAATATATTCAAACAACTACATGGAATCCACTGTACTTTAAAATGGAGCTGTTTCCATGTTTCTGTGAATAATGCTGCAATGAATATGGAGGCACATATATGTTTACAGATAAATGTTTTCAGATATTCTGGGTACCTATGCAGAATAGGGATTGCTGTGTTGTATGGTAATAACATTCTTAATTTTTTGAGTAACCTTCATACTGTTTTACATATTGGCTGCACCAATTTACATTTCCCCCAGCAGTGTATAAGGGTTCCTTTCTCTCCACAGCCTCAACACTTGTTACTGCTTGTCTTGCTGATAATAGCTATTCTAATTCATACAGATGATTGGCTAAAGAATATGTAGTACATATATACAATGGAATATTGTTTGGCTATACAAATACACTAACTAGTGCCTTTTGCAACACGGATGGATCTTCAGATTATCATGCTAAACGAAATAAGCCAGAAAAAGAAAGTCAAGAACCATATGACTTCACTCATATGGGATATAAAACTAAAAGCAACAAATGAACAAGACAGACAAACAAAAAGTCATAGACATAGACAACAGTTTAGTGATTGCCAGAGGGTAAGGGGGGAAAGGGGTGGTGGAAATGGCAAGAGGGGGGTCAAATACATGGCGATGGAACAAGAACTGACTCTGGGTGGTGAACACATAATGTGATATATAGATGCTATGTTATAGAATTGTATACTTGAAACCTATACAATTTTACTAACCAGTGTCACCCCAATATATTTAATAAAAATTAAATAAATAAATAAATAAATAAATAAATGCAGCTGTTTCCATTGATTGCATTTTCAAAGTAGTTTTAGGTATTTTTATAACATATGTAAAAATTATGATGATCAGTGATGGAAAACCAATGTTACAAATCTAGCCGGGAGAGATCTAGTAACAATAACTGCAGCAACTAAGAATAAATTCTGAAAAATCTAAATAAACATAAATTATAATATTACTTGAGACCTGAGTCAGCGTAAATTACTCTGGCTAACTTTAATCTGAAGCACATAGACTTTAGGAATGCAGAGACTCAGGTTCTAACAAAGAGGTTTGAAATAAGTGCTATGGGGATCTCCCTCTGTCCCATTGCCCTCTCCCCGCCCCCCAGCCCTCTCTCCAGGTATCCCTCATGATTATGATATACAGCCGCATTCGACAACTGCTGATCTAGACACCAGAGAAAATATTAAGCTTTAGAACTAATTACTTTAATAATGTAACTGACATGTAACTTTTGACTTATCTGTTACTTTGTACAATGTTGAGTTACCACTCATGCCTCAGAATCAAACGTGGGATGAGACAAATTCAGGGTAAATATATCCTCCCAGACAAGGTTATTTTGAAAAAACTCTCATTAAGATTGTTGGAGAAATTGAGTCTGTATAGAATACCAGAAAACACTCCCCTATGGCATGTAAGTTTAATATAAATGATCTAAATTTATTTTTTCAGCAATGTCTAGTAACCAAAACATTACATTTTCCATATTTTCCTTATTTAAAAGCAACAGCAAAAACATGTAAGTAAGTAGACCTGGCAAATGGAGAAAGGAAGATAATATTTGAGATGCTCAGTAAAAGTTTCCTAATTTTACTAAAGACAAAAATATGACAATATTAAGAATCAAATATGAATAAAATGATAAACTCTGTTACTCTCAAATTTGGCAGGTTGTACTAACATTGGCCATCAGAAAAATGGTCTAAATTTACATGCAATTGTCTACTAATATATTCAGAAGTGTTCTTAGTTACAGTGACATAACGATAGTATTTTAAACATTATTTTTAATTCCTTCAGTGAAAAAGAAGCAATGTGCTATCTAGCTAAACATCCAAAGAAGCAATCTGATATCTAACTAAATGATATCTAAGTAAATATCCGAATTTAGATGGTCTTTAGGCATGTTAGACCTCCCCCAGTAATTGTTTAGTTTTCTTTCTGTCTTTTTTTCCTCCTGTATTTATCTGTGTGGTGTGTTTTGAAAGTATCATTTAAAACAACAAAAACAAAAATAAAAGGAAATTATCCACATGGCATAATATATTAAACATACTTTTCTGTAGCCTTTATTGTAAGACTCAGCTAATCACTGATAGCCCTAACTTAAACAAACTTTTTGATATATTAATACTGTCTATTTGTTTTCAGTACCAAACTAATTATGAATTCTGACTCACAGTGTACTGTAGCATAGCGCAGGCCATTAGTTGATTTTAATTAAACGCAAGTCCTCCAGTGATCAAGGGCTAATTAATTTTTAACCCAACAATAAATTAAAGGAAGTTCCTCATTAATGATGAAAACTCCCATATTTTATTATTGTATAGATATTCATATATATTGTGTAGTTTGGTTCTACATACATTAGAAATGAACTAGAGTTGTTAGACACTATTTTGGCAAGTTATTATTTGTTTTAATTTGTTGTTTTCTTTTCTTATATATTTTGTTCTTTTTGTTAGTATTTGAAACCAAGAACATAAACTGTGGGTTTATTTAGAGCTGCACTGTGACTCAAATAAAATAGGAACATTTTCCCTCTCCTTTTGTTTATCTGGTTTGACAGGTTTGTATTAGAAATATAAAACCTATTCCACATATACGTTCAAAGTAGACTTCAAGCTAAGTTGTTGCTTGCATTCACTTGGAAAAAAAGTATTGATTAAAATCAGGTAAGCAAGAGTAGCTGCCATGAGACAAAAGTAGTGTTTTCCCCCCCAATATTTTATTGAGGTAATATACTTGTACATATAACATTTAATATACTAACTGTTTTAAGTGCTTTGACACGCATTAGTGTCTTAAATTATGTAGAATAAAATACATAATTGTGGAGGGTAACACAAGTTTTAGACATATATATATATAATTATGTAGAATAAAATACATAATTGTGGAGGGTAACACAAGTTTTAGACATATATATATATAATTATGTAGAATAAAATACATAATTGTGGAGGGTAACACAAGTTTTAGACTAACCTATATATATATAGGTTAGACTAACCTATATACACACACACACACACATATATAGACTAATATATATATATTATATATTATATATTATATATTATATATATAGGTGTATATACAATATATATAATTATATATAGGTGTATATATATATAACTATATATATATATATGTCTCTCTCTCTCTCTCTCTCTCTCTCTCTATATATATATATATATATATATACAGGTTAGTCTAAAACTTGTGTTACCCTCCACAATTATGTATTTATTCTACATAATTTAAATTTATTCTACATAATTTAAAATACTAATGCATGTAAAAGAATTATTTATGTTTTTGGTCCTACATTGTAGAAAGATATAATTTTGTAATAACTGAAAGGGTTGAGAATGGGATGTAAAGGAACAAAATTTTATATATATATATATGTTGCTTAAATATGTAAAAAACAAAAAGTGAAATTTATCAACTATTGTTAAAATAATACACATTTTTATAATTGTCCTTGTAAATATGAGAAATCTGCTGATAGTCTCATTGAAGTTCCCTCATACCATGAGTTGTGTCTCTCTTGCTTTTTGGACACTTCTCTCTTTATCTATCAAAATTTTGATTACAGTGTGTCTTAGTGTGAATCTCCGCATTCATTTTACTTGGAGTCTGTTGAGTTTATGGAATGTCTATTTTTATTTATTTCTTGAAATGTGGGAAATTTTCAGTCATTATTTCCCTAAACATTCTCTGCCCCTTTTCCCTGTCTTCTCCTACGACTCTCAGAACGTGTGTGTTGGCTCCTTTGGTGGTGCCCCACAGTTCCTTGGCTTCTGTTTTCTTTCCTTCGATCATTTCCCTTTCTGCTCCTCAGACATGAAAATTTCCTGGTCCTATCTTTACAATTAGTGATTGTTTCCACTGCCTGTTTAAGTCTGCCTTTGAATTCTGTTATTGAATTTTTCCATTCAGTTACTGTACTGTTCGGTTCCAGAATTTCATTTTGGTTTCTTTTTTAGCTTTTCTATGTCTTTATTCTATTTCCATTTTGTTCATATATTATTTTTCCTAATTTTCTGTACATATTTCTTTAGTTCTTCGACCATCTTAAAAACAATTTTTACAAAGATTTTTTTCCAGTAGATCTACCCTCAGGTCGTTTTCAGGAACAGTTTTTGTTACTTTATTCCCCACCCTCCCCCCGCCATATTTCCCTGTTTCTTTTTATACCTTGTGTTTTGTTGATGTTAAAAACTGGACACTTTAATAGTATGAGGACTCTGGAAATCAGATTCTCCCTCCTTCCCTAGGGTTTGCTGTTTTTCATTTTTTAATTGTTTTTTCTTTATTTTATTGATTTACTTTTGATTGTTGTAGGCTGTCTCTCTGATAGAAGCAGCCTGAAGTGTAACCCTGGGTCTTTTCTGGTCTTCTTTGAGACTACATCTTTCTTTGTGCATGTTGGTGAATTCCTAATGTCCCCCATGAATACAGTTGTTATTTTAATGTTTAGCTTCTTAATGTTTACTGTTTTAATTTTTGGCTTCCAAAAGGGAAAATGAGAAAAAATGCAGAAGGGGAAATATGGGTGTTGGTTCTTTAAATGCCCTGGAAGTCACTTCACACAGAGTGGGGTAGGGCATGTAACAAGGGGAGGAGTTATAATTATAATGTTTGCCTGCAGCTTTGTCTGCACCCTTTAAGATCTAAAACAGCAGTAGTTATCAGAACACTCATTGAAATATTTGGGAGGCCCACCCTGACTCACACAAGCTCTGTGAAAGCTGCTGCAAAAACATGTGCACAACTGTTTACCATGTACTTCTGATGGGGGATGGGTAGGTGCTAGTGTGCTAAGAGCTGAAACTGAGCTAAGTTAATTGAAACTCACAGTTCAAGCCTCCCTTTGGAAGGTGCAAGTCTTCCAATAGAATCCAGAATCCCAACGTCATTACATGAGAAAGATTCTGCCAGTGTAGTTGCTCAAGTGGGAGATGGATTCCCAGTGCTTCTTACTTTGCTATCTTCCTCTAAAGAGAAGTTTTATGTCTTAAATCAATGTTGCTTTTTTAAGGCATCATTCTTTGCAACAAACTTTCTACAAAGTTTTAGACCTGCCTTATGGGTCACATACAACAGAGTACAGATTTTTCAAGTTGAAAGGCACTGAAGACCATGGAAAGAGGCAAAGACCAAGAAACAAACATCAAAACCAATATTATATTGTTAGATACCATGTGTGTGGTAAAGATACAAAAACATGCCCAGCAATAAGAACTAGAACGTCAGGATAATACTGACGTCTGGGGAAAAAGGCAGGGAAAACCAGACAAAGAAAGACAGGAGAAGTAGAGTTTGACTTTATATTATTTCTTTTTCCAAAAGAGAGGTCTACAGGATATCTGGAAAAATACCTCTTCTTGTTGAGAAGTGACAGTGGTTACTAGCTATTCTATTTTCTAATTTCAAATCTTTATAATAGTACTTTAAATAAAAGTAGAACAAGTATAACAAAGTATACTGAAATATTTCAAAATATGTATTATTAAAGATAGTGTTGGGAAAATCACTTTGATGTGCTGACCAAGTTGTTGATTACACAATTATCTTCCAAATCAGCAAATTTTTGATTGAGCACATCATTAAAATAATTAAAATATGTAGGCCACAAATTGATTGTTTTTGTCAGTCTAATAACTCATTAGAATTAGTAGTTCATAGATATGATTGATAGCTTAGTGCTAAAGCATGATAATGAAGAAATAAAACCAAGTTCACTAAAACAACTTCATCACTCTGATTAATCTGGTCTCAAAATCTCTTACCAATACTCATTTACCCCACAAATGCTTCTGAACAAACTGATGACTGCCAGAGGGCAGGGGCAGGGGTCAGGTGGAAAACGGGAAGGGGATTAAGAAGTACAAACTTCCAATTATAAAATAAGTCACAGGGATGTAATGTACAGCACAGGGAATAGAGACGGTAATATTGTAATAACTATGTGTTGACAGATGGTTACCAGACTTAATGTGAAGATCAAGTTGTAGGGTACATAAATGTTGAATCACTATGTTGTATACCTGAAAGTAATATTATATTGTATGTCAGCTATAATTAAAAACAAATTGCAAAAATAAAATTCTATAACTTGATAGCTTAAAAGAGATAGAGTAATAGCACATAAAAACATATAACATTTATAACTCAACAGAAAATCATTCTTTAATCAATTCCCGGTCTAGTAGTTAATATTAATTTCTAATAAAAACACTACTCACCAGCACCAGATCATTCAAGGCTATTAAAGAGATCCTTTCACCATTTTCCTAGAATCTTAGGTGAATAAATGTAATGGACTCATTTGTCCTGGTTTGTCTAGAGAATAAATGTATAATAACTTCTTGAAGCTATGTAAACATATTCAAAATGAAAGGGATATTTGAAATTAAAGTACAAATTAATCATCTCAGTATTTCAATATATCAGATGAAATGTCCCCTTAAGAAAAAATGAGGAACTGTAGACAAATTGGAATTTCAGATCTGGAAAATATCTTTAAACCTCATACGTAATATTATCTTTTCTTCTCAGTTGCTACTGAAATAATATTAAAAATCCTGTTAAGATTTAGGTAAAGATTTAATTCCCAAGAAATGTTTTGTTGTATCCTTCTTCTGAGTGGTGAAAGTACTATAATCGCCCTCCCCTTTCCAATTAGCAAGAGAAATATTAAAATGACTTAAGTTAAATAAAGTGTACTGAGACAAAATCTATTACTCACTTCTTACAGTTTTGATATAACTCCCCAAAATGATTGTATTTGCACCCCTCCCAGGCAAATTTTTAAATCTGTCTATCATTTAGGGCATGTTGATACAGCACTGGGAAATGTAAACAAACGACCTCATTTATTTATTAAGAACCTGGAATTCTTTCAATCTAAGGCAACAGCTATATAATTGAGTTACTAGTTTCCTTTAATTATTAACAAATGCATGGTTTACAACAAATAAAATGTATTACCCTTTCTTAATATTCTTGATACTAAATTAGAAATCTGAGCACCTGATCACTATTAAACAATATGTCAACTGCGAAAGAATAAAATATGCCTATTTTTCCGGCAAATTATTTGGAAAAATCTGAGTGTTCTAAACCGAGTTTGTAAATTGTACATGCTTGCCATACATTTCTTTGAAATCTTTTTCTCGCAGACCCAGTAACATTTTAAAGCATTACATACCGTTTTATGTAACATACTTCTAAGTGTCTCAGGTCTGCCTTGCACCCTCCCTTGGAATTTACGTATTTTTCTCCCTATTATAAGAGAAGTCAATGGCCAACTTAGAGGCCTACACCTTAGTGGAGAGAGGCCTGAGAAAATAAATTTCAGGCTAATGCTAATATGTCTCCTTACTAAATTGATATTTTTAACAAAACTAATGCATGATACCTAACTTGGGAAACTAAATTTCCCAGGTTCCAAAATTCTCACAATTCTCACAACAGTTGTTTGTCTCACAACTTTACCTCAAATATAATGCTGCATCATAAATCTTAATATGAATAAGGGGAACGATGAAGCCACAAGAAGATCCTCCAGGAAAACTATACAATAACTGAAAACTGCATTGCGACACTGATATCAAGGAGCTACTTGGAAGAAAAGGAAGCCTTCCTCATGTTAAATGATGGGCTCCACGAATTTCTCGTGTGTGTGTGTGTGTGTGTGTGTGTGTGTGTGCGCTCCTTCCAATTCAAAGAGGATTACCCCACTCCAAAGTGTATTTGAGATTAAAATTGCTTAATACATTCAAGTACGTGGATGGCAACTGCATTCACATCTTTGAGACACTCCTTGATCCTGCGCTCCAGTTGTAGTGAAAACTGAAATGGAATTCACAGAGCACTCAGAAATGCCCAGAAAAGGAGAGCGAATGGTATGAGAATAGAGAAGTGATGCTTTAATACAAATTAATGATGTTTAACCAAAAGGAAATATCTCCCACAAATTCTACCCTGAAGGTCGAATCCATGTGCTGTGTTAAGAGTTCAAAATTGTTTTGAAAAGATCTGCAACTACAGAGAATTCACCATATTCTTTAAACGTTAGCATTTCTTGTAGTAAACGGAAATTTTGGCAATTTAATCTATGATTATTAAAAATTAATATTTTGTATTTGACTGGATTACATATTTCCATGAAATATTGGCAGAATGGATTTAAAATATTTTCATATATATTTAGACTTTTAAGCCTGAAAGAGCATTAGAGATCATCTAGGTGCTTGTTTTCCAGTTGATGGATTAAGAAATGATGTTTATATTTTAATTAATATGATGATGGCAATTGAGTTATTAGCTCTTACGCATATTTTTTTCAACACTTTTCTCATTATTGAGACTATTAGGGACAGTGTATATTCAAAGAGTTTAAAATCCTTAGTTATCAACTTCAGAATACTCTAACAATTAAGAACAACTAGTGACATTATTATCTGAATTAATCATTTTTAGACAGAAGCAGATCCAAATGTCAATATTCACCAATTCATAACCTTTATAGTTCTTCTGCCTCGGGTTTAGGCACAACCAAATATATATAATTCCATTGCAATGCATTTGCATTTGTGGTGGACAATTTTGATATGCCCTCCCTTTTGAAAAAAAAGTCAGTTGTGACTTTCCTTAAATCCATCATAGCATCAAATTTACACTCAGTCATGCGAAATCTGAGAAAAATATTCTTTGGTGAAGATACTATTTAAAAATTTTATGCTAATTGCAAAACATATTTTTCGACTTCACTTAATATTTCACATCACTTCTCTGAAAGTATTTTTATCTCTCTTTCATTTCTTTGCCCTTATTTGTCTAATGGAGTGAAGATGGTATACCCTACCCAACCCTGTCTACCAATAAAATTCATCATATGAGTTTTATTTTACATGTATTTCCCCTTGAGGACAATTCAAGGTATTCCCAATGCAAACTTTCACTGCATTCTGAAGCAAATTTTTGATTTTTTTTTAATAAAGGGAATTTGCTTATTGTGCTGAGCCAGTGGCATTGTGCTTAATATTAGTAATAAGGTATTTATGTAATTTCCCTTGAGTAAATATAAGATCGAGAAATGCCCAGGATAGGGGAGAAAAGCCTATATATGCCAGCATAAAATACCTACCTCTATTTGCCACAGAAATACTCATAGCAGAGTAAACATGTTCCTAATACACTACATTTGTTGCAAACAGAAAAATGAGGATACAATGAAAGAATGAGGGGGAAAAAGATGCTGAGAAAGAAATAATAGTATTAAACAACTTGCTTTTCTCATTACTTTCAGGTGCAGCAATATGTCTACCGAAACGGTATCTGTTTCAAGAATCAGTGGGTGCCTCGGTAATCCTATCATTTAGATTTCAAAAATATCACCTCATGTAAAACCAATTCATTTGCCTTTGTTGGGTCATTATTTTGAAAATCTATTTTCCTGAATGACCACTGATGTTGGACTTAATTTGCCTTTAAGAAATCAGAAATGCCCTGAAACATAAATTCTGCCACAGACGATACATACATACTGCCTTTTTTTGGATTGAGCAAATTGTATTAGAATAGTCAGATTCTAATACCTGGCTGCAAGCTTATCAGGATTTTTTTTTTCAAGTATTGACTTAAACATAATAATAATGATGGCAATTTTTCATACACAAACACACACACACGCACACAGACACACAGCTGGAAATATGCGTCACACATTTGCATGCCTCTTCCATTGCAATAACTTATTACATGTGCGGAATTATCAAGTGTCCTGCCTTGTATTTATTTTTGACTAGCTTTATTTTTTAATAGCTGAAGATCACACTTAGACACAATATAGATTTTAAAATGATTGTTGACCCACTAATGACTACTTCTTGAAAATAGTGTCTGGTGTATAGATTCGCAAATAATTGCTTTGGGCTTCTGGGACAAAATAGCTAAATAAAACGTCTAAATACTCCTTGAAATAAGTAAGTCAATAATGAAGTAACATTCCAAATTAACAGATACAAAATAACACATTTGCATATAAAATAAACTTTAAATGACAGGAGAGATCTGCAGAATAAGAACCAATAAATATGCATGCTTTCATTTATCTTTGGATAATAAATGATTATAATTGTGCTTTCAAAATTAGGTAGGGATACGAATGACCCTGCAATTCGAATAGGCAATACAACCTACCACATGAGAATGTTTTAATGGATTTTAATGCAACATTTTTGCATCTATAAGGTTGTTAATTCCTTATTTTTATGTATAACTTCTACAGTGGAATACTGGGAAGCCTATGGTCACTTCAACATTGAAATAGCAGAGCCAGACTTGTTATATATGTAAGTTTCTTAGAAAATGTATTATTTTTATACACAGTAACTGTAGTAATAACTTACTTTTGGGAAAAAGGAGAAAATACCTATATCATTTTCTGTAACTATTTCCATTCTTAATGAAGTAATTTTTTCTTGTTTCTATAGAGCATCCTGAACCTATACAGATTTGTATCCCCTGGGATGAGAAATCCACGGGAGGAAGGAGAGGGTAAACCCAAGGGAGGAAGGAAGGGAAAATAGGCTGAAGAAGTAAATCATGACGACAGCCTGCAGAGTGCACATTCCACTGACTTTTCACGTCTGTCGGCAGGTCTTGATCATGACTAAAATTCTGTGGGCCAAGCTAACAAAGGTCACATATGACCGATGTCCCATTAAGTCCTTGGGCCCTTGGACCTCATTGAATGGACATGACATTAAACCCTGCAGGGTACTACAAGTCTCTGATGACAGTCTGGGCATGAGATAGGACCGAAGCATTTTAGATCAGCACAGAAAATTATGAACTGGCTGAAAACTTATCAGGATTTTTCTTTCTTTCTTTTTTTTTTAGGTATTGACTTAAATATAATAATAATAACGGCAATTAATGAAAAGAACCTTGGAATGCAACTTTCACTCTTTTAATTTTCACATAAGTAGAAGACTAAGCATTCTGTATAACATTCAAGGCGGGACAGTCAAAACAGAACTCTGTTCTGTTTCCGTATCCAAAGTGTATGATCGTTCTAAGGCAATCTTCCCCTACATTGATGACAATTTGGTTGAGATCACAATGGACAATTTTACTATTTATTTTATTACAAAATTTATTTTATATAATGTGTGATTAAAATAAAATACATTCATAGGCAATAAAGTAATGTTTTTTAATAGATACCAAAAGAAAGGAACAGGATTAAGTTGTGAAAGCAAGCACAATAACTAAGTACTGTAATTAATTATTGAAAATTCATATGAACATTGTGCGTAGTTCCAGGCTTCCTCACCCCCATGGAGGAGTATTTGATTACCCAATATGTTTGTATTGCTCTCTCAAGTTTACAGTTCTATCTTCTATAAAACTTTTGAAAGAGGTATATGTTTTAAGATAATATTTTTAAATATTCACATATCAAAAGTGTGGAGTGAATTTACTAAGGCTTTATCAACTTTTTAATATCAATTCATTTTGTGATAATTGGTATTTTTATTTTCTGGACTATATAAGTAGATCATTGAAAATAACGCAATGCATGGATTAATGGTCTTTCAACATTTTTCCTATCATCAAACAAATAGGGGTTATACATCTTCATTAATCATTTAGTTCACAAAAATACCAAACACATCATCTGTCAACTGGTTTGAATTACGCTAGGTCTTTACTACTAAAAATAATGGAATCGCATTCCTGCGCCCTTGACACGGAGGTTGACATCAACTCTCCCTCATGTCCCTTATTCCATTAAAATATTAGATGAGCTTATAAAGGAGATTGTGTAGGCAACTGCTTTGGTTGCATCCCTAAAAATTGGATTGTATAAACTCAGACTTCAAATTGTCTCTATAAAACAGAGGTAGAACTCTCCCTTACAAACTGGTACTTGAGTTTAAGGTTTGTTTTACACTTACATAAACCTTGGCATGTTGCACTTGTCAGAAAAACTTCATAACCTAACAATAACCTTTTGCTATCCTTTATGTAGTGTTGTACTGACAAATTGTCATGCTGTTCAGCCGAACAAGATTGATGACACAGCAAACTGCCAATGCAGAGCTTAGGAGAATATATCCGTCCATGAACTTCAGGTCAGTCCACATCACTTCCCTGGGCTGGCATGGCAGTAGTCCCTCAACGATTCTGATTTACAGGCTGTGAAATAACAAAGACACAACTCCAAACATGAAAGAGGGTATTTTGAAAAATAAACCTTTGCTTCCAAATTTGGTTTATGTGACTGTTTGTTGGTGGGAAGATGAGTTATTTTTCAAACGTTGGAAGAAAAAAATTAAGAATATGGAAGCCTTTTCAACGCACCAAAACGAAAAATTTTGTTTACAAAAGCTCTTATAAAATAGAAATGTATTTGAATTGTTTCAGTTAACTAGTAATGTTCAATTTTATCACCATACTCATAGTTTTTTAGTTATTTTTAATTAATACCCTGCATATATTTGGATATTTTATCCACTCCTCCCCACCCCCCAATAAAAGGGGAAAATAAAACTTCCCCAGTGCTCTTCAGTTACTCATTTTTTTTTTTTTTTATGGAAAGTAAACTGCTTCAATAACCTAAAACATAGGTTCGTTAGATTGAAATTTTCTTCTTGGTCATTAAAAGTTGGGCTGTGCAGGAGAATATATAGTATTTTATGTTTGTGAATAGCTTTTTATTAAGGGCACAAAATTTTAAATCTTCTACTTCTTTGATTTTGTCAAACTTTTAAAGGACTGCAAAGATTGACCTAATTAATCACTTAGCATGCCTGCTCAATGAGCTTGAGCTTCCCTGAGGAAAGTAAAGGAGCAGGTGGTGATGGAAGAAAGTCAGCAAGAGAGCAGCTACATTGATTCACGTTATTACATTTTAGTAGTGTCATAGTGCTGCGATGCTGCCTACCGAGTAGTTGACATGTCCACATATGAAGAGCTTTTCATGAGAAAGGAGTTGATCAGTTGGAGAAGAAACCAACAGTCTGAAAATGTTTGCCTGACCTTCTGTAATTTTGTCCAACAAGCAGTTATTAGCACATGTATGTTTGTGTGCATGTGTGTGCATATCTCTAGCAAATGGAAATATACCGTGTTTCCCAGAAAATAAGACCGAACCAGACCATCAGTTCTAATGCGTCTTTTGGAGCGAAAATTAATATAAGACCGGTCTTATATAAGAGGTAATATATTATATTATATTATATTATATTATATTATATTATATTATATTATATTATATAAGAACCAGTCTTATAGTAAAATAAGACCAGGTCTTATATGAATTTTTGCTCCAAAAGACACATTAGAGCTGATGGTCCGGCTAGGTCTTATTTTCGGGAAACATGGTATATACACATGCACATACACAAACACGCTTGCTAGATAATCATGCACAGCCTTCAAACCCTCTTCTACATCATGGCATTTATTCAATTTCATTATATAGATAATTATTAATATTTGGCCATTAGGCCACATGTTATGTGTTCTTTATTATTTTGAACTTCCTTGAAACAGCAAAGTTGAAAGTGCACTAAAAATATTTTTTTCCGGAAAAATCAAAGCATCCTGTGATTAACTGTGAAATCATTTAGTAGTGTGCAAAATTTCCTTAAGATAACTCATAGGAACAGAGTACTAGCTCTGAGGTTATACCAGTATAGTTGACAAAGTTACATCTTTTTTTTCTTTTTTAATTAAAATTTATTGTGGTGACCATAGTTAGTAAAACTACATAGGTTTCGGGTGTACAATTCTGTAATGCATCATCTATATATCACATTGTGTGATCACCACCCAAGTCAGAGTTGCGCGTTTTAAAGGGTTTGCTCAAGGCAGCAAGAGAGCAGTGACCGCACCATAATCAGGTCATCAATAAAGTGTGAAGATTTTTGAAAGCAGTAACTACAATTTCTTAAAATGATCATATACACATTCTGGACTAAAATCATCAGTATATTAGTTACTTATTAATTTTTTTCTAAAATGGGAGCTATACATTTCTGTCTTTGAGATTTTATAAAAAGGAAATAAAATGAGAAGGAAAGGGAAAATTAGAAAAAGCTAAAAGAGGAATCAAAGGAACGAAGAGAAAATTGTTACTATTGCTATGTAAATGATAGATTGGCAAAGTAAGAACAGCATTATCATTCATAATTAATATCCACAGTTGTAAAATCTTTGTGGAATCAGTTCAGGTAAATCTGATTTCCTCCTCTCTTTGCTAGGAATCCACCATGCTAACTTTCTTAATATTGCATTGATCCACTGTATTTAAAATACATGTGTATGTTATTCCCTCATGACAGAATCTGAACTTCTTAAGAGGAATTTCCTATTTAATTACTGATATAACGCACTCTGTCTGCAAAATAGGAGGTCAGTAAATATTTATTTATTAAGTGATTAAATCAGTGACAGATTAAACATATTCTATTTCATTTATAAGCATAGATTAGTGATTTGTTATTAACCTGCATCTGGTGACATATAGTTTTACTATGTTTCATTTTTCTTAATTAAAGTTTGTTGGGGTGACAATTGTTAGTAAAGTTACATAGGTTGCAGGTGTACAGTTTGTAATACATCATCTATATATCACATTGTGTGTGCACCACCCAGACTTAGCTCTCCTTCCGTCACCATATGTTTCTTACTTTGAAATAAGGTCAGTGGTTTTCAAGCCATTTAATACTATTCAAGATTTACTTTTGGATGTGTTTTTTGGTTACAAAGATATATCTCAACTCTTGTCATTTTGACTTTACTTACTCTAGTTATTGTAACATGATTTAAAAAGCACTTTAGGAAATATATTATTGAATTTAATCAACTGGTGGACCATTTTGCACACATGTTTTGTGAAGACCAAGGAACACCTGCCATTCATGTTAACTGCACGTACACACATACACACACAGATTACAACACTTTTGGAAAATACTTTTCTGCTATTCATGTGTTAAAAAACAAAACAAAACAAACAAAACAAACTGGCAACGTAAATCCTCATTATAAAGATATGCTTCTTTTCCTGTTTTCAAATCACTAAATAATACTTTATAATTTATATGAAACTATATTATTTAAGTCAGGTATTAAAATATTTTGGGAGGTGATTTCTCAAGGAACGAGTTTAATTTTAAGAAGAGAAATACATGCAGCAGTTTCTAATACTATTTTTCTCAATTTTAGGGCTACCTATTTATGTCGCTACCTATTTTTGCATAAACCTATGCTGTGATCTAATATTCTATAGGACCATATCAATAGTTCAGTTTTTTTTTTGGTCCTTTGATTTAAATATGTGTCCCTTATTATAAGATGAATTGTATCTCTCAGAAATATATATTTTGGGTATGGATGGATGAATAGGCAGAACATGGAGGATTATAAGGGCAGTGAAAATACTCTAGTACAGTGATAGTATAATGTAATGCTGGAAGCATATAACTCTAAATGTCCAAACCCAAAGAGTATATAATAGGCCGATCCATAATATAAACTACAGATTTTGGGTAATAATGGAGTGTCAATACTGGTTCACCAATTGTAACAAAAATACCACTCTGGTGGGGATATTGATAGTGGCAGAAGCTACGATCACATGAGGACAGGAGTCGATGGGAAATCTCTGTAGCTTCTGCTTCATTTTTCTGTGCACCTTAACATGTTCTAAAAATCAAACAAACAAACAAACAAAAAACACTCCATATATATACAGAGAACAAACTAATAGTCACTCGATGGGAGCGGATTTGGGGGGATGGGTAAAAAGAGGTGAAAGGGATTAAGAAGTACAGATCGCCAGTTATGAAAATAGTCACAGGGATGTAAAGTTCAGAATAGGGAATATAGTCAATAACACTGTAATAACTACGTACGGTGTCAGATGAGTACTAGACATATTGAGGTGATCACTTCCTATGGTATACAAATGTCTAACCATATTGTGTACCTGAAACTAATATAATATTGTATATCAACTCTAATTAAAAATAAATTTCAAAATATTTGTTTTTAATTAGAGTTGAAATCTAGAGTTGAAAGATAGTATTAAAATCTAACTCCCAGTATCTCATGATGTCATATTATTTGGAAATAGGTTTTACAGTTATTTCAGTTAAAATGAGGCCACTAGGGTTGGTTCTAACAGAATGTGATTAGTGCCTTTATAAAAAAAAGAAAAAAGAAAATTTGGACACAACGAGAGAAACATACAGAGGGAAGATGACGTGCAGACACAGGGAAAACATCATCTATGAGCCAGGGAATGCCTGAAGCTACCAGAAGCTGGGATAAAGTCACGGAATTGATTTTCCCTCACCGCCCTCAGAAGGAACTGGCTCTGTGTAAATCTTCATTTCAGACATAAAGCCTCCAGAAAAGTCAGACAATACATTTCTGTTGTTTTAGCCACCCATATTTTGGTATTTTATGTAGCAGTTCTAGGAAACGAATGTAATCCATTTCTCAGGATTTATGAAAGATATCAAATTTCTTTGTATAAACACCTATCATAAATTTCCAATGGGTACAATTACAAAGCAATTACTGAACTAAGAAAAGGTCATGGTACACATTATCTAAACAAGGACTTAGAGGTGATGCTCAACGAGCACTTAGAAATCGAATGGTCCAATGAGAGGCTACTGAAGTTTTGGGTGGGAATGGAAGGAAAATAATAAATTTACTGAGAAGCAAAAACATAATGTAGATGAGACTCAATTAAGCGTAGGGTGGTAACTAATGCTCTTAAAAATCGTGATACCTTAGAATGAAGAACAGATTCCTCTTAATGGGAACGTTGACCCTTTTCACTAAAGTTCCTAAACTTAATATGTCCTAAATATAATTATGAGAAGCAAAGAATAATCTGCTATAATAATACAATGAATTCTACCTTTGGCAAAGTTACAGATATCGCAACTAGATTGTTCTAGTTCTAACATATTGGCATCAAAATGAATATGAAAAGAGAGTACAGGTTTGAAAATAACAACCCAGAGATTAGGTAGAAAATATAATTCAGTGAATATTCACTAGACACCATGATCATTACTTTTCTCATGCTTAGCAACACTGAATATGGTGAACTCCTATTTTAGGGCATGCATTAAACTTAACAAATTATAAACGCTATCTCATTTAACCTATCATATATATATGTATATATGTGTGTGTGTGTATATATATATATACACACACACACATATATATACGCACACATATATACACACATATATACAAACACATATATGTATATATACACACATATAAATGTGTGTATATATGTGTGTGTATGTGCACCTGTATATATACACACACATATGATAATTGCTCTCTAACATCCATTTAGAACTCACAAAGAGATCGGTAGAATTAATATAATGGTATTCTATTCCCTTCCTGTAACTGGTTCTGGAATGGTCATGTAACTCAATTCTAGTCAATAATGTCCAACAACAGTTTTGCTAGATTTCCTGAACTACTCTTTCTCTGTCTTAAGGGAGTATAGCCACAGGAGTACAGATCATTTCTTTCCTGCTGGCTGCGACTAAGGGAGCATTTGGTTATGTAGGTTTCTGGCTGGCAACCTCTGTCTGTGAGCGAGGCCAGCCTGAGTGGACACTGCCAGCATATGGAGAACATGTAGCCAGGACAATAGGGGAGAAACAGGGCCAGAATGCAGATTGGCTCAGGCCAAGAGTCTGAGGTATTCCAAAACTCCCACTTTTATGAGTTAATAAAGTTCCTTATTGTTAAAGCCTTTGTCAGTTGGCTTTTTTATAACTTGTAGCTGATAGCATGCTAACAAATAGGATTATTTCAATTCTGTACTTGAACAAATTCCAATGGTGAATTAAATTGCCCATGAACCCAATGCTTGCCTATTGTCTTTAATTCCAGTCTTGCATGGTTGACTACTTACTCCTCATTCTTTTCTAAACAGATCTGAAAGGAGTCTTGAACCCAACACTGAGAAGTTTAGATTTATTACCACTCAGTGCCTCTCTTGGCTTTTAAGTAAAAAAATGCTTGACAAAACCCAGCTTATATTGCTGGCTTTTCTGGTCACCTTGTAAAATAAAAGCACAGAAGAGAGAGAAACTACTATATATTTCTGAAAAGCATATAGATGTTTTTCAAAAATAAATAAATAAATAAATAAATAAATAAATAAATAAATACGCCTCAACCTGTTATGTTTATTTTTTTTAATCCTAAATTTTACAGTCATTATTTAACGGAGAATATTACTGAGTAATCATTTAATTCTGAATATTGCAGGTAAAACAAACCAAGCAGATTAAAAAAAAAATATATATAGTGTAAAATACAACATGGTACCATGGTAAAACAGAACATTTAAATTGTCATTGAATCTCTTTGTCTTGTTTTTAAAACTATGTTAGTCACATGGCCTAAAGGCAAACGGCAAAATCCTTTAGTCTATTTGTAAAAGGAAAACTTGGAAAAACTCTTCATAGATTTTTCTTTCCAGTTTAGTTCTTCCAGTTGAAGTAAACCTATATAAATATTTCTTCTATATAAATATTTTTACTGTTTTTCAAGATCAACAAATCCAATGCTCAGAAAATTAATGCATTTTAGTTTGTAATTGTTGCATTTTGATTTAGATTAAACATTTCATACTAACATTTGGGATGAATGCTATTCTCATAGAAAAAAATGTGAAAACTGAAAACCCCAGAGGAGTTTCTCATTTCAATCTGGTTCTTATTTTTAAAATCATCAAGAATTTGGCACAAACTATACAGCGAAGTGACACTTTTCTGCAATTATACTATTTTATGGGAATTTTATTGTTATGATAAAACTTCCCTAGAGCAGAGCAGTGGCCAAATATCTTTAGTTGGATCCTAAGTACTTGGGGTAATAAAACTTTGCTGCCTGTGAAATACTTTGTTATTTTATTATCATTTAAAAAATTAGTTCAGTTTTGTCACATTACTTGTTACTAGTTTCATCATGACTTGGAGCAGTTAACAGTCATTAAGAAATACTATTTTTTTTCCACTGTTCCTTTTACTATTTCCACAAAGTGACCTTGACAGTGTCAAAGCTTTCATATCTGGTGATTAATAGTCCTTTGAAATATGTACTTATTAAGTATAGTCCTCAGGTATAGTCCTATGTACAGTTGTACATGCCTGAATGAGTGTGTCAATTTGAAAAGATCTATAAATGCAAACAGGGAATAATGAATTATAAAGAGATTTGGTGATAAAAAAAAGACAAGAATATAGACGTCATTTAAATCTTTGGAAAAAAACTATCTGTGTTTATTAAATGACTTCTCTTTGGAGAATAGTTACAAAGAATCTTGGTGAATATAGAAAATAGTAAGTGTTACACCATGAGTAACTGTCAGTACATAGAAACACATGTGTATGTGAACTTGTTTAAGGGGAGCGATCCCAAAAACATGCATGAGGACCAAAGATGACTGACTTTCCTTTTCAAACGCATGGATCTGTGCCATGGAGCCAATTCCAGCATAGAAAACTAAAAGATATTCATAACCTTCAATAATTCTAGAATCATTATGTGAATACAAAGGTGAAGGCAAACTGAGTTTTTAAAGTTAGATTATAATATACAAAAAGCATGTACAGTAAGGACTTAAATATAACTGTGAAAATCAATACAGTTTAGCTAACAGTCTCCTGAGTTTTGTTTTGTTTTGTTTTCCTTAATTCTGAATACCCTGTTTTTTTGGTAATTGCTAATTTACTTGAACTATCAGACTACCAGTGATTTATTTATCCATTTATTATAATCACGTAGGTCTCTGTTTTGTTAGATTCACTTATAAAGATTACATTGTAAATCAGTAACGATTCCTTATTTGGTACTTTTGTTAAGACTTGTACATTGTTATTGCTTAAAATGAAGATTGGAGGTGATTCTTTAAAATACAAAACTTTCAACAGAAATGACATTATCACAGTCCCTTGGTGATCTTAAGCAAGGACCCTCAGATTACACATTGACAGAGGTAAAGTTACAATGATTAGGGGAAAAGACGTCGTCAAATCAAGAGGCTTTATTTTGCTGCCTCATCGTGTAATTTTGGAACAATAGGTATATAAGAATATTGATTCTTTTGCTAACCGACTTGATTGAAATACTGTTAAGGGATTTCATTATTAAGGTGATTGCATTTTTCTGTCACTGCAAGGTACTGCATCCATGTAAAACAGCACAGAACGGTTTCAACAGGGGCACAGCAAACAATCTAGCAATGTTCAGATAGGTGAAAAACATACGGCAAATCTGTCCTTGGATTGTAAGATCGTCCCTCTACATGACTCCATTTAATACAAAATAAACTTTCCACTGTAGTGGGAAAGATAATGTTCCCCTTGAAACTGATATAAAATTCTGTTTCCCATATAGTTTTATAGCCTTTGGAATTGATATTTTGCTCAACCAGGAAAATGGACCAGAAGGCATTATCATTGAAAGATAAATAGAGAAGAAGTTTTGTGATATTTTAGCTGAAATTGTGAAATGACAAAAAAAAATGGCCTAAACAGAAAATATTTTGAATTTTGAAATGATCTGCTATTAACATATCTCTAAATACTTTTTTTAAAATTTTTGAACACTTAATAAAATGATTCCCATATATTTACACCAGTATTGAAGGTAAACTCTAATGATTGGTATTAAACTTTTGAACTACTATGGAAATATTTGTTATCTTTCAAGGCCCATCAGACCTGTGACCTTCTCCAAGATCCTTCTCCTCAATAATTTACAATATTTTTTTTACATTTTTATTGTTCTATATTTTGGCAAATAATATGTAATTTATTTTATGGAGCTCCCCAACATACAATGCATAGCTACTTTTGTATTTAAGAGTCCAAGTGTGTGAAGGAAGTAAATGAATATTTATGACACTGAAATGGAAAGATGATGAATGTTCTGTGTTCACAGATGTTAAAAGATAAAATGAATCTGATTGAGATTGCATTCACTGTGGGAGAATCCTTAAATAAAATTCACTACTAATTATGTAAAAAGTTTTATGTTTAATTTCTTGACTACTGATTTAAGTCTGTACTTTTTTTTTTTTTTTTATTGTGGTAAAATATACAAACTACAATGCTCCCCTTTGAAACTGAGAAAACAATTGTGTTTGCCAACGAAGTTCTCAAAAGTTTAAAGGGCAGGGTACGTTAAAAAACACTTCCAGGGAAGAAAGTTCATTCTGAGCAATAAAAACTTCTGGGATTTAAGAGGCCAGTGTTTTAAAGAGAAAGGAGGGAAGGAGGTTAACTCTCCAGGGGCATTTACCAAAATCTTCAGCCATGCAAGACGAAAGCCTAAGAAGCTAAGAAACCACTGAAAACATTGGGATCAGCAGCAGAACCCTGGTACCAAGGAGACAAAAATTCAGGACTTTTCAAGTAGGGAGGGATCTAGTAGAAGAGAGGAATAATGATCACGGAAAGTAGGTCAATAAACAATATATAGGCTGAAAAACAAGAGCAAAAAGAGTGAAAAATTTAAAAACAGTGAGAAAGAGATGCAACATACATTACATTGGAATCCAAGAAGAAAGGAGAGAAATTGCAAAAGACAATAATTAAAATGAAAATTGCCAAGTCTTCCAAACCATTGAAAGCAATCGAGCCATCAAGCTATAACTTTGATATACAGTTGAACTCTCAGCAAGATACTTACTGAAAAAAACTACACCTAGACCCGTCATTTATATTGTATAATATATAAATAATATAAATATAAATATAAATATAAATATATATATATATATATTCAGAAAGTCTATTTGTTCAAAGGAAAAACCATTATTTAAAAAAAAAAAAAACTAAATGCAGACCATACATATCTTTCAATTACTAAAAGAAAATAATTGCCAAACTATGCGTTTATTCCCAGCACAAGTATTTTTAGTTGTGAAATGAAATATATATTTTTTTCAGAATAAATGTAGACATACATTAATATAAATTGTAAGGTAATTTCTTCAGCTCAAGATAAAGTACACCAGGAGTAAATAGAGATATGCAGAAATAAAGTAAAACAGAAATACATGTAAAAATATAAATGAATTTATATTGTATAAACTACCACAATGAATGAGTTTAAAATATAGCAAGAATTAAAAGGCATGAAAAAAATTAAATAGAAATAGTTTTTAGATGTCAGCATTTTCTTTAAAATTATATTCACATTCACTGAAAAAGTCAATTATGCATTTTGATATCTCCAGTTTAATTATTAGAAAAAAGGGAAAAAAATTACTAGAAAAGGTCTATACTAAAATGCTAAAATAGGTAAAATATAATTACTTCAAAAATAGGCAAAATTAAGACAATACATATTACATAAACAATGGAACAAATAGTATAATAAAATAAAAATCCCCATTACTTTACAGGTAAATAGCACATACCAATTATTTAAAGATAAAATTAATCAGATTAATCAGAATAGATAAAAATAAAAATCAAGTATATGTTGCTTATAAAAATCACTTTAAATGTACGATCAGCTTTTGTGTAGTATAGATGGCAGTTCTTTATCTTTTGTATGATAATCATGTTACCAACTTATAATTGGTTATACAAACATTTTAAAAATATATATAAATATATACACATACATATATATATATACATGTACCATGTATATACATATATACATCATAATATATACACACACACCATATATATGATGTATGTATATACCATATATATACCATATATATGATACACACACACACACACACACACACACACACCTTTACTTAAATCTTCAAACTTCTTCTAGATCAAAAGTCTATTTCCACATTTTACTACATAATGCATCCATTATTCATTGAACAACAACAACAAAATGCTTTTATCTTGTATATCATTATGTAAATTGTAGTAAATTTTGGGATGTTCTATTCTTTTTCAATGCTTTGTGTGATTTTTGCCAATATAATAATATAATGCTCATTTCATTTAGATGGCTCTCTGGAACGTTCCAATAACTAATAAAACAATACTCCTGGTAGTTATTCTTCTTTTAAGGTTTTCTTTGTTGTTTCTAATTTATTTAACACACATTTAAGACAAAAATTACTGTTGTAATTTACTTGAAAAAAATGTATTTAGTTTTTATGTCAAGTTGAGAAAATAGACTTTTATAATAGTAAGCTTTATATTTATTGATATTGTAGAGTTACTTTTCACTTTTTCTAATGTAGTTTTTTATCTTTCCATTACATTACATAATTTCCTTGCATGAGTTCTGTGCCAGCTTGTTATCTATAATTCTATTTTATTTTATTTCTGCATTAATGGGAACAGGATATATTTCCCATTTTCATTTATAGGTAAAGTTAGAATAGACATAAAAATTGTTTTATACAGCTTACTCATTAATTTTTTCTATACTTCAAAAAGTGTTTTACTGGATATGCATGATAAATCATATCTCCAGCAAAATACAACATTTTGTCTAATTTAAAAATTTTTCATTATTTTATTTTATTACTCAAATTAGTGGAACTTCAAAGAATGTGCTACACAGTAATGAAATGAGATTAACAGGTGGTCCCCTGTAAAGTTTTTCATTTTAATTATAATGATTTTAGAGCGTAGGGCTTTTTTATCGAGGGGAAAATAAAGGGAAATAATTGCATAAGACAGAGGTTCTTATAATCGTTGGTCACAAATACCACGTATGATTTAGAAAAATTACCTTTTTTATTCTTAAAATTATTAGCCACAAATATTAAGGTTGGCCAACACTATTTGACTCTTTTCCAATTCTAAAATTTCATTATATATTTACTCTCTCTTAATAAGTCAGACAATATCCTAACTCTGAAACGCTCAAGTAAGAAATAACTTCAAAGAGAACAGGACGAAAGAATATATATTTTGTAGCTAAATTTCAACAAATATTTAGAGTGAAACATAAAATGCAATCAACATTTATGTACTTGAAAAGATGTTAATATTTTGCTAAAATTTTCTGTCATTATCCAGATCTCTGGCAACACATAAGAAAACAAAACACTTTGTGAATCAACATAATCTCAATTACACCAAAATGCCATCTTTCCTCTGATTTCCAATTTTTTAAAGAGAGAACATAATCACAGGTTGGGTGACAGCAGAGATTAAGGATCCTAGTTTCTAAAGGACAGACTACTATTGTGCATTCATGAGTTGTTTTAATACCGATGCCATTTTAACAAAGTCTGCATTAGTGACAGAAACAGTTTTAGCAGTTTTGCACCTCTTGCTTTAGTAATTTTGATATGACCTAAATAAAAACAACAATCTAATGAGGGCTTATTCACTCCGGGTAAAGAAGTAGTCTTTTAAAATGGATATTAACTTATTTTCAGGAAGAAATTACTATCATCAATCCATTTTTATTTTTCTACCCACATAAACCATATACTTATCTACTTGGATGTATTACTAATCTTACTTTAACATTTTTCTAATATCAGGAAAAATTAGGGCCCATAGAGTAGCATCTAATTATGTTCATTAATTTCTAAATGAAGTATGAATGAAGTATTACTACATAGCAAATAACAGGAAAGTCTTCATAAAAATATTCAGAGAACACTTTGATTAAACATAACTATTAGATATGTGTTTCTCAGTCTTCTGATGAAATAAAGAATTTTTTCTCTAAGTTTTGATTATCATTTTTATTTCTGGAAAACATAGTGGACATTTGTAGGTCTATTTCTCAATAAACAAAGATTTTTTTCAAAAGCAAAGATAATCTTATTAACTATATAATGCAAATGTGAGGAAGGAAACATACTCCTTGGTAGTGTAATTGGGATATAATATAGAAATTTTTGTCTGTCATATGTACTTTTGTTTAGTATACTAATTTTTTTTTAAGAATTTCTATTTTTCCTGAGACAGTGTTTCAAAGTTTTTACTCAAAGAGAAACATCTACCCTGTTCCCCCGTAAATAAGACCTAGCCGGACAACAGCTCTAATGCGTCTTTCGGAGCAAAAATTAATGTAAGACCTGGTCTTATAAGACCAGATCTTATATAGCATAAGAGCAGGTAATATAATATAATATACTATAATATAATATAATATAATATAATATAATATTATATAATATAATACAATATAATATAATATATACTTGGTCTTACATTAATTTTTGCTCCAAAAGACGCATTAGAGATGATTGTCTGGCTAGGTCTTATTTTCGGGGAAACATGGTGTATCAATTATAACAAAACTGTGATTAAAACTCTAAATTCAATTAAGGCCACCTGGCTATTTATCTATTTTAATTTCCTCTTCTTATACCTATATAACTTATGTTTACAAAAAATTTTCCCCCTGGGAGTTTATTATTTGTCACCATTGAGAATACTGATTTTAGTAAACACAATTTCCTCACAGGTTGCATGATGGATTTTGCTTAGGTGTTTATGTCAGAACATAACTTCATAACATCTAAACTTAGTCCTAGGTTCTGTACACCCAGCCTCCATTTTCTGCTCCTTTTTCCCCAGCTTTCAAAGGTACTTAATATCTTAACATGTTTCATGACACCCTCATACCACTAATATTTTCACTGGGGAAAAAAAAAATGTGTGTGGATAGCTGTCATTTACTTGTTAGTATGGATTCTATTGTATACTTTAATACATTTAGAATTAATTACTTAATTATAATTCTAATTGAGTGAGTAAATATATATTGTATTTATATGAATATGACTATTTATATAAACATGAGTTTTTTTCTGCCTCTAAAACGGTGTCGTCAAAAAACAAAATTCCAGACTGCTGCAACCAATAGGAATTGTTGACAGAGTGATTCAGGAAGGACTCATAGCCAATCATTTTGTCTCATATGAAAGACACTCTCATTCAGTTGACTTGTCTTAGTTTACAAACCTTTCAGAGCAACGTCCAGTTAAAATTTTGAAAAGAAATGACTACCAGGAGAGTCAGGCACCTGCCACAAGCCAACTTGAAGAGGGGGTGAGGGACCCAGCTAATTCCCACGGTTGCTGGATCCATAAAGCATCAAAGTAGGAAACCATACACTGAAACCATAGAAAGAGAGGTGATGATGACTGTTACAAGTATGGAATTGTAATCACTAAAAACAAGACAGAAGTTTCTGCAGTTCCTATACCAGTGGCCAAACACACTAAACTCCGGGTTAACACACAAATGAGGACTGAGGAAGGATAGACAATGAGCCAATATGAGAGAAGAGCTGGATTACCAACAAAACAGCTGAACCTACATTCTGAACTGATAAAACTTTACATCCATTTCTTAAATGGGAAGAATTAGAAGTCAGTAAAATCAAAAACAAACACAGAGCAGCCTTTAAAATTCCCTGAGCAAACAAAACCAGTTTAGTCATGCAAGGAAAGAGCTTATTTTGCAAGACTAACTTGACCTGGGTTATTTTCTTGTTTATGCCTCCGGAAATCATAAGCAAAATTTAAATTAGCTCCCAAAATTGATATGAGGTAACCACTAACCAATTCCCTAGAAATTAAGGAAATTCTAGTATTATAACCAATTACTGTGAAGAACAAACAGTCCCTGCCTCCTAACATTATAAGCTGTATTATAACAATATACCCCTGAACCTCATTCCAAGTTTTGATTTGAGTGCTCCCGGCTTGCAAACTGTCTTTTTGGTGTGTGTACAATGAACTTCGACTAATCACTGCTCAAGTGATTTCTTAGTTTTAATTCCGTTATTTCTGAACTTCTGCAAAGTAAACACAGAACTATGCTGGCATTGTATTCAGGCATTACAGGTAAGGAGCGGGATAGGGAAAGAAAGAAAGAGAGATTGAGAGAGAGAGAGAGAGATGATAATTAAGCTGGATGTCAGGAATACACTTGTGGCAATGAATTAAGACATTGATACGTGTGCTCAGCTTTCCCTTAAAGCTCCCTGCACTGTGATTCCCAAGGCCTTACCTTCTTCTGTGACTTCTAAGAGGTTTCCCAGCAAAATCAAGACACCTCAGCAGTGTATGGCACACCTTCACCTGCTGGAGTTCAGCCAGAGGAAATGTAGTGTGTTCTGTGGGCTGCATGATGATGTGTTGAGCTGAGGTCCCAAGGACCAGAAGGTCCACAAGTTAGAACTGGTGTCAGATGCATCCAGAAACAGGGCTGAGGTTTGGGTCAGCAGCAATTGCTGGGCACCTGGATTTAATTGAAGGTGAGACTCCTCCCATTTCTCTTGGTCAACAACTTAATTGCACTTCCTTGGGATTTTCTGCAGACACAAATTTGTCGATTTTCAGAAGTCAGAAATAAAGCAAGGAAGGATGAAAGACAGGGCCTTGGGGAAGCAGTGAAAGTGGGGAACAGTTTGTGAATAATCACAGGGGTCAAAATTCTTTAAATTAGATAAAAAGAGAGATCTTATAAACCACCTGACTAGAATTAAGAAGTAGAAAGATTAAGTACACCTTCCTACAAAGACCACTAATTCATTGGTTCTTAACTAGTAAGTGTTTTGGTCTGTGTTCTAGAATAAAACACACATAAGCACAAAAACATCAAATCCTATATTTGTCTAAAAACTGTCTCAACCAACACTTAAAAAGTAATATTTTCAGTCAAAATTCTAGAACCGAGATGGAACATTCCAAGAACTGAATGCTTTAGAAAATGCCTTTGGAACAAATCCCATTTCTGTTTTGCGGTGTCACGTGTCCATTCAGTACAGACAAGAGTTCTTTGTAAAAGCCCTTGTCAAATTGTTGGTTTTTAAGCAATGTACTGAAACATGTCTATCTTTTTAGTCTTCTCTCTTTTTGCAATAGTTGATTGCAGTGCTCTTCAAAACTGACAACTGACTTGTGATACTTTCAAATACCCTTTTGAAAAGTAATTGAGACTCACATATCATTGACTAAAAGGATTTATGAAAGGAACATTTGTGATTGCATTTTGAAAGGAGAACTCGCAAAAAAATTAAACAGGAAGTGGATGAAATATAATACTTTCAACTGAGGTATTTATGGAAAAATATGTCTCCTATACTTTAATATAGAAACTATTGTGTCAACTATGTATATATGAACCAGAATAAAGAAAATGGAAAAAAATAAATGTTAACAGAAGTAAACATTACTTTAGACACTGAAAATTAAGTTGTATACAGTTATCTCTGTTTTGATTCCCATAGCCTCAGCGCATACCCTTCCTTCTTCACGCTTTTTTCTCTCAGGTGAGTATTTATCAACCATAAGGGCTAATTAGAATCATATGGCTCACCTTCAAAGAGACATTCAGATTCCACTCTTAGATATAATTCATATTCGTATGTACATACAAGTAAGTATAATGCGCACATGTATATGTATATACCAATATGGTGTTAACTCATATATTTGATATATCTCTCTATATTTTCTATACACATTATAATTTGTTTATATATGTATTATATATATATACAAATGTGCACATATATACAAAATATGCATATATGATGTACAAACATTATGTGTATGTGACTTATATTGATATATATATGTACACACATGTTTATAGATAAATGGATAAAAACATAGATATAGATGAGATAGATATATAGATATGTTTAGAATCATGCTGTCTACTAATTTCACAAGGCAAATTACATTACATTCACTGCTTGCAATAGTAGTAATTAAAAATCACCTCTATTGAACAAATTCTGCTATGCACAAATTCCTCTGAGTGATGTAATGAAGAAGAATAATGATATGGGTTATATTATGTAGGAAAGACTCAGAAAACATGGATGCTAATCCCTGTTCTGTTACCAGCTTTATAGAGACGCATATTAGCATTTCTGGGCCAAGCTTCAAACATTTGTCAAGTAAGGGAACGAGAGTGCATTTGTGGGTTTCCAATTGTTTTCTCTTAAAATATGAGCCTATCAAAATATTCCAATAACGTTTCTTCTATCTCAGAGTAAAACAAAACAAAAACAAAAGCAATTTTTTTGTTTTAAAATGTCCTAAAGTTCCCATGTGCTCTAATTCCCTGTTATATTTCTCACTTCACGACCTTTCTCCTTCAGCTCAGCAGTACACAATCCTCTCCTGTTCCCAGAGCCATTACAAGTGCTGTTCCATGGCTCGGATAAATTCTTCTCAGGTGTTAGAGGTTCTGTCTCCAAATACAGACCAGACTCATCCTGAGGTATTAGGGGTTAGGAGTCCAACATATGAATTTTTTCCAAGTGCACAATTGAGCCCCAAACTCCCCCCTCCCAATGTCAATCAATCACTAAATCTTCTTAATTAGTTTTCTAAATCTTTTCCTCAAATAAATAAACTCATCTTTGGTCCCCTTCTCCCAATCCAGGCCACTTTCGTTTCACCTCCTCTGCCAACCACAACCTGCCAACCTGGATCCCCTAAACAGTGCTTCCCAAGGGACATATTCCCAGGGAGACTCTCTTGGGTTCTTTCTGTCTTTTGTTTTATAAATCACTGCACTTCTGCCATTGTTATCTTGATCACACTGCGTAGTTTTTAGGTGATACTAGTGGTTTCTCTGCTTGGTGGACTTCCAACTGACAAGGAAGGTTCAAAGCCATATATCAAACCTCAGGGTAGTCTAACCTTCTAAACCTGTTTCCTCATGCATAAAGGGAATGAATAAGCTCCTCAAATGTGAGTGGAAACAGGTATATTTTTTGGCATATTGATTACTTTAATGGGGTTATTTTTAAGAAATAACAGTCTCAGAAGGAAATGTTGACCTTCCCTCTAACTGCTTAAAATAATCTAGATGGAGGACTTGCTTCAAGAAGGGAGCAATAATTTTTGCACCAACCTGACACATTACATAAACCATAATAATTGCTTAGAATTGTGCCTGGCGATCAGGAAGCTGTGGGCAAGTGTTAACTGTTATGACTCCTTCAATCTTCTATCTGCCTCCGTATCCTGTTACCTTCACAAAACCCAGAAGTGCGTTTGCCATGCTCACTGCTCTCTCTCTCATGCCCTGTATGGGGCTCACATGCAAACTGTGTCCAGTATACACTGTTGAAATGAATCATGACACAGACATAGAACAATCTGGTCCTTTATGATTGGAATGGAAATTGCAATTGAGACTAGTCCTAAAAGCGACACTGCAGAAAGAGTTTTGGGGTGCACATTAGAAGCAGATGTTTTTTCACTGGAAAGGTTCCTACAGAGAAATGCTCTGGGGGGAGAGACATAGTAACTATATTTAAAAACAAAACAAAGCTAAACAAAACAACAAATGTATATACATATATACATTTGTAACTCACACTGGCAAAAACAGCAATGATGTTAAGTATAAAAAAAGAGCTGTATTGATAAAGGCTATCCATTTCAAACAATAGACTTAATTGTCCACACAAAAACAGTGAAGTAGGACTAAAGGAAAGGTACGAGTACCAGCCCTGAACCAGCAGCCAAAAGGAGCTGACAGACTTGGCAAATGCCCACCTAACTGGTAGCTTTCCTGCAGACCCTCGAAGCCAGTTCCTACCTAAGTCTTTGTATACTGTTTTTGAAAGCTATGTATAACCCTTTTGGGTTTCTTTTCTTATTCTTTAGTATAATAATTTAGGAGATGGTTTCAAGTTTTGTTGTGTTTTAGCAGTAAAAAAAGATTGCTTTCTTGAAGATTTGATTCTTCCCCTGATGCATGCTCCTTTCCAACTTCAAAGAGGTTTTGAATGATAAAGAAATTTCTTTAGAATTAAAAAAAAAAAGAAAAAATTTGGTTAAGGTGTTTTATAGACATTTATAGATGCAAAGTAGGTAAAGTCACTTGAAACTAGACACTTGTTTGAGAAGATGGTGCAACATTTTTGTATGTTTCTGAAGGGGAGCAGAATTTGCCACCCCAAAATATGATGCTTTAGCATAAGGATTATTTTACACTAGGTTATTTTTAAGAACAAGCAGACATAGGAGGAGGTTTGTAAACTAAGTAGAAGTTACCCTTCTGCAAGAGAAATTTACATTTGTAAGGGGAATCTCCATTTGTTAGGATGTCTCCTTCTCTATACCTGGAAGAGAAAAATGAGTCAGTCACTAGATGTACTTATTAATGGAGGAGAAGGCAACTGACTGAAATCTCCATAATAGCCATACCCATGTTTACTGTTCTTTTCCTGATATCCTTCCATAACTGGCTTTTTGACCCCACACATCTTCTTTTGTCTTTCGCTGGAGATGGTATTTAAGGTGATGACTTCCACCATTTTGATGACTTACTCAGTTTTCTTGGGTATCTCCCATGTATATAGGAGGTATACATGTTATTACACTTCTGCGTTCACCCCTATTATGTGTTTGGGGGGAGTGGTCTCAGTCAAGAGCCTAGAATGGTAAAAAAAATATATTTTTCCTTCCCTATATTTCGTAGTACTATTCTATGATGTACAAACTTAGTTTGGACTCACCATTAAGAGATAGAGAGGGGAGGGAGGGTGGGAGAGATCATGACCAAGAAGCATAAATGTTACCTCTCAACATTCAGACTCTCTCTATCTGGGGTTGCCGAATGGAAGCCTTTGGAAAACATAAAGAAAATAATGCATTTTCCAGCACTGAAGTTAGAACTGCCAGGACTCCTCCTCCATGAACTACACATATGAATATTTGTCTACCAAACTATATAACATACAAAAATTAATGTTAGCTTACGTTTTTCTTGCTAACCTTGGATCAGCTAATTATATATATATATATATATATATATATATATATATATATATATATATATATACACACACACATATATATATACGTATATATACGTATATATACACACACATGTGTGTGTATATATGGTCTAATCAGAGCCTCCACTTAACAAAATCTACCAAATTAAAGGAATGCATGCTTTTAACTAATCAGCTTCTGTTTTGGTGATCACACCATTTCAGTAACACTTTTGAAAACACTAAATATTTTTCAAGGATTACTTCAATGACCCTCAGGGATTTGGGTTTGGGATAGTAAACATAAGACCAATTACTTCAGCTAATATTTACATCAACTTTACCTCAAGGGGGGTGGTGGCATAATAAAAAAAGAATTGAGAATCTGGAATACTGAAAATGCATTTGTACTTTTCTTTAATGAAATCTACTTATTCACAGAAAAGCCAAAAGATATTTAAAGAAAATGATGTCCCTTGGAATAAAAGCATAAATTGCATGTAGATTTGTCTTCTAATTTTTATTTATTTATTTATTTATTTATTTATTTATTTATTTATTTATTTATTTAGTACTTTTCTGTTGATACAGGGCAGGCCACCCCAAGATGTGACACTTTGGCATATTAATAATTTTGTATTAATGTTCCTTGGGAAATAGTTTCTGCAATGAGGACATTCTGACCTTCTTCATCCACCTGAAAGCGGAAAATAAATCGCCGATGTGAAAGGTGCCCTCCCGGAACCAAGAGGATGACAGACAACCTTATTGCCAGACAGAGGAAATTCAGGGCAGATGAGGCAGTGTAAACAAGCTCTGCTTAGATTCTTCATTAATTAGCAACCATGCCTACGTTTCTGTGTCTTGTCAGTTCTGCACAAATTTATTGTTTCTTTGTCTGAAATGTACACAAGCTGCCTGCTTTAGTCACTTCAGGTAGTCTCATATTTCTCTGAGCTACCGTAAGTACATGTCAATTTATAGGACTCATGTCAATTTCATTATTAGACTAGCCAAAAGAACCAAGAGGAGTAAGGGGAAAATTTCCCCATGCTGACAATGTCTTATAATTAAGGATAAAAGATTCCTGTTTTTATCAATTAGCAATTAGCAATCAGTCTTTTTAAAATCTTTTTTTGGTCATTGCTTTCAACTGCTCAAATACTAGGGAAATGGTTAATACTCAAGTAAGACAATTTTTATAGTATTACAGTTTTATAATAGTGATATTTTTCTTCTTTAATTCTCTCTATTGTAGTAATCTATATATTTCATCTTGCCCTCTTGAGAAAGAAAGCAAACCAGAAAAGTTAAGCTAATTTCTTACATTTGTACATAGTACAAAATATTTTCTTTTCTTCTCCTAAGTACTCTTTCGGCCGTGAATCAAAGGTTCAGAAGAAGACTCTTCTAATGTATAGGCATTTTATATAGAAACAGTCTCAAGGTGATTCATCCAACAACTTTTTTTTTTTTTTTTTGATAGAACTGGGTAGATGTTTACCAGTCTAGTTTCCTTTCCTCAAAAGCACAGGTGATTTACATGTCAAGCCCCTTTTGCAGTTAGTGTGGGGCTGGCCAAAGCAATGTGGACAGAAGAGATGTAAAATTCTTCTAATCCTGACACTCAGATTCATGTTGTACTCTGTGTCTGTTCAAATGTTGAAAGAAGTCTAAGATGAAGAAACTGTCCAAAGTGAGAAGCTTGGATGTCTGAGTCACCGCTTGGAGGAGAGCTGTCTAGAAGGTAGATTTATGTACACCATCCTCCAACTTGAGCAAGGAGGACAGTTTAAATGGATTAAGCCACAAAAATATGGGGGTTTCTTTTTTAATAGCCAGTGAGAATTCCTCTAACTAATAAAGCACCTGCTATGTGCCAGCTACTTTACTAAGAGCTTTGAATTCACACATGGCCAAAACTATAATTATCAAGGGTACAGGAATAGCAACCTAATCTCTGTACTTGAATGATATAATGCCCCTTGCTTAAAAAAAATGCACTGTTTTAAATAACTAGCAGATTCACAAGACAGGATTCTGTTTCTGTCTCTATTGTCATTAATAATAAGACCATAGTTAGCATAATAACACAGTTGTTTCTTGCTTTACAGTATAAAAAGATGGTGACTTGGGAGTTGCATGAATAGTTGTTACCTAACACTGAGTTCTGCTCTGATAAGCAAGGATTTAAGATATACATTATTGTCCCAGAAATCACCTTAGTTAAGGAAATACATTTTATATGAAATATGTACTTGAAATTTTAATAGATGTGCAAACATTACCCCCTTTTATATTTGCTATAATTTTTACTCGACTATATTTTCTCTTAAGGCATGGCATTATTTATTGACATAGTAGTATGTCATCAAACACTGTCAAATGTATGAAGAATTAATACTGCTTCACCGAAAAGAATAACTATAGTAAACTGGTAAATAAATGAGTGCAATTTAATTATGTCATTAGCAATTAATATTAAAACAATATAATCATCTTTCATAATGCAAATTACTCATATTCTCTCTGTCCAAATACACACATATACATTATACCCTTTGTTGTTAGCTAGAATTTTAATAAAGTAAAATTGTACTTGTGGGAGAATTTCAAACCTAATTGGAAACAGGTACTGCAAATATTATTTTGAGCACAATTGGAAATTTTGCCCCAAGACTGAGACCCCTATGTGATTAGAATCTTTCTAATAAATAATCTAATTGATTATTTATTTATTTATTTATTACAATTCTCATGAAAAGCAGGCTGCTTTGGCTTAAAACAAGACTCAGTGTAATCCTGGGGGACTTGTTTCCTCCCTGTTTTCGTAGAACCATTATTTTGTTCTAACAGCAAAGGTGAACATAAATGCCGTGTTTCCCCGAAAATAAGACCTAGCTGGACCATCAGCCATAATGCGTCTTCTGGAATAAAAATTAATAAGTAAATATTAAAATAAAATAAGTAAAAATTAATAAAGACCTAGTATTGTATTATATTATATTGCATTACAGTATATTATATTATACCCGGTCTTATAGTAAAATAAGTATATATTTTTTACTATATATAGTAAAATAAGACCGGGTCTTACATTAATTTTTGCTCCAAAAAATGCATTAGAGCTGATTGTCTGGCTAGGTCTTATTTTCAGGGAAATACAGTGTTTCTAATATGATAATGGTATTTTTAACAAATTTTTCATTTTTGAAAATAGTGCTATTTTTAAAGATTTTCATTCTGGTAAACACTGAGTCAAAATTCACCATATTGAAGCATTTAGGAGATAAACTGATGGCATATGTTGTCAGTATTGGAATGCCACTATATTCTGATTTATTGAAATTATATGCATTTCTCCCAAGCTTGGACCCTCTTGGTTTCAGAAAACATAGGAGTCCTTAGTCTTTTTCTTCTTGTTGTCTGTCTAAAAGAAACTACTTTCAGTTTGCAACTTTATTTAAAGTATTTTGTATTCGAACCATGCAATATTTTTCTCCCTGCCCCCAAACAAAAACAACAAACCACTTCACACTTCTGTCTCTGGCAGACTGATTGCATTCTGATGCCAAGAGTCTGATTTTAGAATTTAGCTGTGATACACAAGGCATGGCAATAAAGTAATGATTGGTTTTTCTTTTTTCTTTTCTTTTTTTTTTATATAGCTCTTGAGTAGAGTATTACAATAAAAGGCATTTCAAAAATGTTATTAGCAATGGCAACCTCATGGGTTAGCTAGAAAATAATAAGGTCAGTGCAAAAGCAAAGGTGTCTTATCAAAACAGTAAGAGAAGTAAGAACTTCAGTAAAAATGTCAACAATCATAACCTTTATTTCTGAGGGAAATATTGAAGATTAGAGTAAAAGCTAGAACAGTGCTGAGAGAAGCTGAGAGAACATAGAGAGAGGAGACACAGGGATGCAGGGAAAGGTTAATGGAGAACAAGTTTACTGAGAATTTCAGCTAAAAGAGATTCTTTTTAAACAAGATTTTCTTTTCTGAAAATCTCCCTATGTGTTTTGTGATGTAATCTCTTTATTATTTACCCTAAAAGTCTTTGGTTAAGATCTACATTATTATTTATGGCTGATTGGAATTGTATTGTGTCATTTTGGTTTGTTCTTGCTGTTTGATATTTGTTGTTTTTAATTGTTTTAGAGGCATTTGTGTGTTGTTGTTGTCTCTAAGTGGAGTGCTCTTGGCTCAAGACGACCCAGGTATGTTCAGGAGAGTCAACCACCTTACTATTAAATCAAGAAAAGTAGAAGTTGCAGCAGCCATTCTAACAAATAATCTATACTCCCCAAAATAACCTGGAAGAATTTTTAGATATAATGAATATCGTCCTGATTTGCACCTCCGGCCCAATAATACAATAAATCCTTGGACAGCATTAGCCAATCCTTTCTCCCCGTGTTCTCACCTTCATCTACTATCAAAATATAATTTGAAGAACAAAGAGAAATTGCTAGATCATTGCAAAATCCTTTTGCCATTAGAGGTTTAGACAAACATAAAGCCAGAGAAATTTTCCACTAAGGAAGAGGGACTTGATGAAAATACATTCAAAGACCATTTAAATTCAGTGTTAAGAACAAAGATTGAGCACTGGCCACTGCCTTAGTTACTTGAATTTGGCAGAGAACAAAACAAAGTTTTACTCTCATGGACCTTTCCTTCCACTTGGAGGAATTATAAGCAATTAACAGATAAATGGATAAGTAGTGTAACAGAGACCAAGAGTGAGTTGTATTCTGGGATTAGGGGAAGGTCTAGAAGATGATGCAAGCAACTATAATTTTTTTTCAGGAATATATGAAAAAATTAAATGCCATGAACTTGATCTAAGAAAATTCAGTGATTATTTTGCTCGGACTAGGAGGGAAAAAAAAAATCATGTTAACAGGTAAAATATGATTTCTCACGTGAGAGTAGATTCTATGTTCTTCAAAAGCAAATTTACATCCCAGATGGCTGGCTGTGTCAGCCATTAGGGAATTTAGGAGGAAACCAACAGCCATCACTGGGAAGGAGAACTGGGGTCCAAGCAGCTCCCACAGCCTCCCTCCCAACCTTCCTCTCCATATATGGAACACCAGGATCCTCCCCCAACCTTAGAACCTGCTGGAATCCAAAAATATGAATCACCCATTAAGGTTTGTTGAGGGACAAATTCATAGCAGAGGAGGAGGGGCAGGGCTATGTTGCATCTTAGGGAAGGGATAAGGTCCCTAGAATAAGAACGTTATAGAAGCTGAGAATTGAAAGAAAACTAGGAGTATTGAAGAATCAAAGAGTTAAGAGATCATCCTTGGGTTACACTATATACAGATAGATGTGTGAATGTTGAGACTTTGTACTGTTATAAACCTCCATCTATGCTTATGTTGGTCCAGAAAAGACAAAAACCGATGGTGTGGAATTAAGTGGTTGAATCCTATTCAAATCATGGCCAAACACGCTTATTCCCTACTAGATGCTTTAGGGGGAGATTAGAGGTGGGTTCTCCAAGCCTGGAAGTCTACGGCAGAAAATGATCCCATTCTCCCCGTCCTCTCCCAGTGCTGAGAAAATGATGGGTTCGGCCTCAAAGATTACTACAGATTTACTTTCATAAATTTTGGGCTGCCCTAAGGCTAGCCATGATTTTCTAATCACCCACTCCATTCTTTCAGAAATTTCAGGATGTATACTTTGCTCTGGTAGCCTGGACAGGAGTCCTCGTCTCCTACCCCTTTCTGCACCACAGTTAAACTGCTAGTTTTAAATGGAATTATGATAATAAAATCCAAAAGATGGAAAAAGCACTTTAAAGTTTGCTAATAACAGCACAATTCACCAATTTCAATGTTATCTTTCTAAATTACTTCTCTAATATCCCAGGAAATTAATGATTGCCTGAAACTTAGAAGACAAGTGGCAAAAAGGACCTATACATTCATCATGATGTGACAAATGGAAGGAGGTAAAATGATGTCTGCAATTCCATGAAGGCCACAGTTAGAAAATGGAATTTAATAGAAGGAAAATGCTGTTTTAGCTATAGATCTGAAAAACCATATCTGGCAGGGCAAGCAGCTTTTCCAGAAGGGAAGTTATATCTATAGATCTATTTAAAAAATACAAAAAGAAGAATAATGTTTTTACCAACATTGAATTGTACCTGAAAATAAAAATTTTTCAACATACCTAGATTTTACTCCAATATTTTCACCTCGAGAAAAGAAACTATGACCAGTTTCTTAGCATGATACTTATTGTTAAGGGGTACTTGATTTGATTTGTTTTCAACTTTGTCATTTCATCAAAAGTGTTTTACATTTAAATTTATGTATCATGTGAAACCATAACTAACAACAATATTTTTTTTTAATTAAAGTTTACCGGGGTGACAATTGTTAGTAGTTACATATTAATAGATTCCAGGTGTACAATTCTGTAATACGTCATCTATAGATCGCATTGTATGTTCACCAGGCAGTCAGTTCTCCTTCCATCACCATATATTTGATCCCCTTTACCCTCATCTACCACCGCCCTCCCCCTTACCCTCTGGTAACCACTAAACTATTGTCTGTGTCTATGAGTTTTTGTCTCTTCATTTGTTTGGTCTGTTTTTTGTTGTTTTCAGTTTTATATACCACATATCAGTGAAATGATATGATTATTGACTTTTTCTGTCTGGCTTATTTCGCATATGCTCTCCCATGTTCATTGCAGCTTTATTTACAGTGGCCAAGACATGGAAACAACCAAAGTGTTGATAGATGATTGGACAAAGAAGATGTAGTATATGTACACAGTGGAATACTATTCTGCCATGAGAAAAGAGGAAATAGTACCATTTGCGACAACATGGATATTGAGATTATTATGCCAAGCGAAATAACACTTTTATAATCATATCAACCTCTAGAATCATCAGTTTATAGTTCTAAAAATCAGTTTATAGTTCTAAAAATTAAATACACATAAATGCATGCATATGCTATACATCAAGGGAAAAACAGTAATCTGATTTGAACTCATTCTGAACAAATTATTTTACTTTAATAAACAATGCATACTAAAAAAAGTAAATATGATTAATTTCTCTTCAATTATTTCTGAAAAGGAAATTCACTCAAAAACTGAAGGTGGTAAATATGCTTCTTCTTAATGAGATTTTATTAAGATTACTTGTTTACTTGTGCCAGTCAAATCTGACCTTTATAATGCAGTATTTGTTTAAATCTAGTGGAGATAAATCGAGAGCACTGACTCTAAATTGAAGATCTATTAAGCAATAAGTAGGATGTAGTTTTATAATCACTTTCAGGTTATAAACAACATTTACCACAGGATCAAAACATGTTGACTTAGAAGAAGTGAATGCAAATTAAAATGGCAGAGATTTTAGAAATGCAGTGAACAGAATTATAAGATGTGATGCTATTAAGAATTTAAAAATATGTCTAATTTATTTCGATTAACTGGTGATTATGCTCTGGAATACATTCCCAACAATAATTTTCCAGCATTTCATGAAATACATTAAAGTGTTTTCGGTTTAATAGATAAAAAAATATTTAAGATCAAGTTATTTCATTTTTTCTTTAAAGAATAACTGGAACAATCACCACTATTTCCCCTGGTGTGTTTGTTTTTTAATTTGCTATTATAAATGAAAGAAAATAAATATTGCTCCTCTGATGTCAAGTAGGAGATCACAGTAAGTGTTTGTGTTGTGGTGTGTGTGTGTGTGTGTGTGTGTGTGTGTGTGTGTGTGTCTGTGTCTAGGTATATTAATAGCACCGCTACTTATTCTCTGTAATCTTACTTCATTAACTTAAGCAAATAACTCCCAGAAAATATCAATTTATTAAGAAGAATTACAAAAAATAAATGCCACCTGTATAGGGTGGTATATCGACAAATTGAAAGAATACACTACATTAAAAATAGAGTCATAGGAAATGTTTGCAGGTCTTTTGTTTTTAATTTAATTGAAAGTTATCTTTTGGAAAAATAATGTTAAGACACTAAAGTGATTATGTGATGCTATTCAGATTTTTAAGTAGTAAATTTTAAAAAATATGAACAGAAGGTTTCACATCAAATTCTAGAGAGGGGTCTATTCATAACAATTCTTCAAATACCTTTACTTGTGTTTATTACAAATTTTAAAGAGAAATGATGATTATAGAAGATTATTTTTAGATACTGCAATCTCACTTTTTAAAATAGTTGTGAAATATTAACTAAATGTATCTGTTATAATAATATAATTTCAACTATATTTAGAAACCCTAAGCTAACTCCAAGTCAGTTTTAGGGTGTAATGTAAACAATTTGATATGTCATTCAAGGACTCTGTATTTCTCTGACTTCTGTAATTTGCAAGCAGCACCACCATATTGATTAAGGTATAATTTAAAAATATAAAGCTAAAAATAAAAAGTGTATGTATCTTTAGACATGTGTTTCTCCCTGGCAGAAATGACCTTTCCTCTATTAGTATTTGGCCAATGGCCCAGTCTGCCTAATGGTCCATCTTTCAATACTGGAAGCAAACATGTCTATACCATCGTAGGCAGAATTCATTATTCTCTCCATTGTGCCATCTTGAACTGAGTTACCAGGTTCATCAGTACACCGACAATTATTTGGGTTATAATAATAATTTTCCCCTTTCACATACTAAATATGTAACGTATACTTATTGAACGAATAAATTAATCAACAAATAGTAGAGGACTGTAAATATTCCATAAGAGCATTTCTCTCCAAATATTTCAGAAATACTCCAAACAGTATTTCTGAAAGTACTATTATGCTCTGTATGATGGGATCACAGTGTCTGAATTTGAGGTTAGAGATGACTGAATACATCTACCTGCACTCTAAAGAACCATTGCATGTGACTGCCCACTTCTAATCATGTAAATTTTCTGGAAGAGTCCCTGAAAACCTGAAGCCTTATATTTTTGGACCAATTAGGAAGGACTTTCATTTGCTGGAAGCACTTCACTTTTGCCTCTATTTCCCTCTGAAACAAAATATGAGACATGTGTTGACATCTTGTTCCACTGGTTCCTTTCACACCTAGAGATCTCCTTTATATAAATCCAGGCCCTTTTTAAACAAACCTTAAACATGTCTGTGATAGATTTTTCCTACACATTGTGTCTCTATGCAACAATTAAGTTTATGTCCCCATCACCAATTCACTCAAAATGTTTTGAACTCTACCTGTGGTATAAGTATCTGATTATGTGTCTTATCTGTCTAACTTGAGTTTTGGCTCTTTCTAAACTCCATAGAAATACTCCATAAATCTACTATCTGTCTATGCCTCTATCTATTATCCATCCATCCATCCATCCATCCATCCATCCATCCATCCATCCATCCACCCATCTGTATCTTTTTTATCTTTCTTTCTTGAAAGAACCAATAAATGAAAGAATGAATGAAAGGGCAGAAAATCAGAGAGAAAATGTACAGTAACTGTGAGGGACAGAGAGCATATATTGAATTTTCTAGAGCAAAATATAGTAATACAAACTGTTTATCTATAAACATAGGTTAACTTATAGGAAGCCAAAACATGCTGTTCAAGTGCACACATTCATTCTTTTCATTAAACATTTATTTCACAGCTACTACTATGCCTGGAACTAAGCTAAATGCGGGACATAAAGCAGCACTAAAGCTCATGTAATATGAGAGAATACAGTTATTGATCGTGTAATTACACATGTGATAAGTAGCTAGTAATATTTATTATATTTATTTCATTACCATAGCATAACGGCATCTAATTATAGCTCTATCGATAAAATCCACTGAGGTCTTCTTGGACAGGGCCTATATTTCTCTAATTATTTCACATAAAGGAGACTAGTCTGAATGGTATTAATGAATCCAAAATTGTTCTTGAAAATGATTAGATGGGTTCTAACCAATTATAAGCAAATAGACTTCAATTGAAGAGAGCATATTTTATTCAATACCTTTGTAATACCAGGTTTCCTTAGATTTCACCATCAATATTCAAATGATTATCATTTACCTGCTATATTGATTGTCCTTCTGCATTGCCATTCATATACCAAATTCAGATTTTCACAAAAAATTTGACAAATGTTTTGAATTACTTTTGGGTATCACTGCTCATCAAACAAGTAGGCAGTTGATATAACATCACAAAATTTCTCTGAACAGAAACATTTGTGCATTCATGAATGGAAACCTGGAAATAGTCCCCTGTACAACCTAATTTAGTCTAAAATATAAGGTTAATTGGGCCTTTTTAATGTTTTATTTGTGTAAAGCACATTGTGCACATAATAAGGGAACACCATTTTGTTTGCAAGATTTCATATTATTCTCCCAGGCATTCTGATCATACTTTTTTACTAAGGCACTTATTTGCAAGTAAATTAACTACAACTTGATTTATTCTGTATGTTGAAACCTCAAGAGTTTCCAAGCAATCAATGCTTTTGGAAGGATTAAATAAGATAAAATTAACTCACAGGAGTTCTTCATATTTGTTTGCAAGTAAAAAAAGTATAGATTCATAACTGCAGCTGATTTTTATTAGAGCTTGCTTTGTTTGAAAACTACGTGAGCCCATGATGTTTGTTATTATTTGTATCTGCACAATAGATATTAACACTCTGCAAGAAATAGCAAAAACTTTCCTACTTTAAAAAAAAAACAAACACGAAAATGGGGAAGTAAAGCAGGTGCAAGACAACCAGATGGAAATTATTACCCGTTAGCTTGCAATCAGCATCCTAGAAGAAAAGAGTCTAAAAACATGAAAAGCTACAGTTTTCTCTTCCTGCTACACGAGGCTAATATTTCACGCCTGCACATAAAAACACATATCAGCAGGTCTCTAGCTATGAGAGGAAAATTGTGATGATCACACAGAAAGCAGAATCATTGAAAAGTTCATACTGAATAGCAAGGCTAAATTTCTGCTTTTTTTCTTTCCTATTAGTAAGCTGTTGTGGAAGGTTCTTGAAAGTAAAATTAGCTTAAAAATTCAACATAAAACAGCACAACTGAAAGTTCAAAATGTTTTGCTAAGATCATTATTATCATGGCATATACTGTACTTTATAAAAATCCTAAATCCAGTTAGAAAATAGGACTCAGTCATTAGTGCAACTTCACTGTCACCAGAAAGCTTAGAAACAGCATTGTTTATTCCTCACCCCTCCCACAGGAAGCACGGAGAGAAAGGAATTTAATTCTAGAAATGCAAAAATGGAAAGGGTAAAATAATTTCTTGCATTTTTCTCCATATTGTATAGAATCTCAAAGTAATTCTGGTCCAAAAGTTCCTGGTTTTATAGTTTCAGGGAACACTATCCATAAATATACAGCTTTGTCACTAGCAAACAGAACACTTACACTGCAAGTTTCAACTGAGTCATTAGATGCATGCCTTTGAAACTTTAGGAAATCACTTTCCTTTAGCCTGCCTCGCTGCCTCTCTGAGGCTCTTTGTGAAGAATTTGGAGAATAATATGTGAACGCTATTCATGGAATTATAGAGATTCTTTAGTAATGGTGTAGAAAATGTCATATTTTGTGGAATATCACCAGGTATTCAATGAAAAGAGATGCTTCACCTAAAAGAAAAGAAACTAGGTCTTAAAAATCAAAATAAGTTTTGAGTTCTGAATATGTGTTTGATATCCATCATTTCTGTACGTGGTTGCTTAATATTGAATTCCTATTTACTTGGTAATTAATTATCAAAAGCCTCAATGTATCATGAATTTCACTAACCTAATCCCCTACTATTGTTACTATTGTTTAAGGGGATTCTTCTGAAAATATCAAATGATATGTATAAAGTATATACCAAATGCAAATAAAATGTTCGACTATTTTAAAAACACAATATGCCCTGTGAGAATAATAAGCTGTTTCTCAAAGCTCCATGAATAGAAGGTATTTCTTCTTTATAATATGTCTTAAGGTAACTTACTCCCATACATAAAGTATTTAATTGTGTAAATTATTACATGTGCTACTCTCTAATTACTATAGAGTACTTTATATTTTTCCTTAATATTGTAAAATTATGAATTGAAATTTAACTATAGTTAAATTAAAGAAAACCTACATCTGTGCTCATATATTTGACTATAGCAATTATATTTTCGTATTCATATTTATACTTATATAATTTGGAAAATTTTATTTTACAAAGTGTGGGGGGACAATAGCTTACTTTACTGCCCCAAATAGGTAAGTATAAGGAATATAGATGGACTGTATGTATATAAAAATATACATACATGTATAAAAAATATACACGGTGTGGTTAAGAGTGGGAGGAGATGCTTCCCGGGTCCTGCATCAGATTGGACAATGTGTGCTCCAGATCTCCGGCCAGTGAGGAATCTAATTGACCAATAGCCCAGCGGCAGCACTCTGCAGCTCACCCCATGACAATGCTAGGGACACATTTCCTCTGGTCTCCTTCCAGCAATACTTGAGGACAGTGGGGTACTGAGGCACTCCTGTTCCTGAGGGAAACGCTGGCATCCTGACAACCTCGCTGAAACTTAGAGTCCATGACATTGCTTCCGATTCTCTTTTGCAAGGTTTCAACCTGGGTGCCAGACTGATGGCACCCACACACCTCCAGCTTTCTTCATTTTTCCTCACAGGAATTGTCCCTCCACTCCCTACCCAAATCTCTGGCGTATCTAAACCCAGCTTGCTGTCTGCTTCTTAGGGGGCTAGACTAACACGGATGTGATGGGAAGAACTAACTCAAAGGGAATTGTTGAAGGCATGTTTTGAGTTCCCATTTATGCCCTGGCCCACAAAAGTTAGTATGCTAACTCCAGTCATGTTAAAGAAGAATTTTTATTTGCTGAGAGAGAGCATTTGTGTGTGTGTGTGTGTGTGTGTGTGTGTGTGTGTGTGTGTGTGTATTCTCATAGGAAATAGATGGAGTATTTGAAATTGATATAGAAAAATAGAGCAGTACCTTTGAGATGCTCATTTGTGATCTAAGGAAAATAATTTTGCTAAAAACAACCACAGTATGTTTTTCTGTCTGAGGAAACCAGATTTAAAGTAAGAAAACAGGGACTCTGACTCAGTTACATGTAATACAACCTGTTCAAAACACTGAGTACCAATTTTCTCCGTGAAAAATATGATTGCTGTGAGGATTAAAAGACATCATATTCAGAAAAATTCCCAAATGTTTGGTCTCTCTTAGGGCTCAGAGGTGCCCTTACATTTTACTAAATGCTAAGCAATGTCTATACCAAGGGATGCATTGAATGTAGGTTCGTCTGGTAAGAGAAAAGCATGAACTCAAGTTGTGTTTTGGTGAAAGTATGTTGGAACGTAAGATCTGCATGGGAAGGTGTTCATGTACCTTTTGTTTACTTTTGCATCCCAAGGACCTAGCATAGTACCTGCCCCCTAGGAATAGTGCTCAAGAAGCATGTAGAATTACTAAGGAAAAAAAAAAAAAAGGAAAGGCAATTAGAGATAGCGTTTCATTTGTAATGGTCCCTGGATAAATGCCGGGTACCTAGTGACCATGTTTATGTAGCCTGTGGGAGTTTTCAACACACAAAAAAGACTAGGGTTAGAGACTGAGTCAATAACAGGGAGACGGTTTGTAATCTATCATCTATTACACTATGTTACTAAGGAAAGTAGTATGAATTTAGTGTTAGCGAGTATGGAAATGCAGTTGACCCTTGAATTGGAAATACAGTTGACCCTTGAAGGACAAGGGTTTGAATTGTGTAGGTTCACTTAGATGCAGATTGTTCTCCATAAATACTATACATGTGTTTTAGCTTCCTTACAATTTTCTTAAAAACATTAGCTTATTTTATTATAGGAATACAGTGTACAGGGCATATACCCTACAAAACGTGGTAATCATCTGTCTCTGTTATCGGTAAGGCTTCCAGTCAACAGTATGCTATTAGTAGTGTTTCCATACACACAAAATAAATAAACATGAATCCCTCCATTGAGCCAACACACCTTCATGAACACAGGAGGCTGACCAACATTTTTTAAGTGGCTTGCTACGAAAGGAAAAATCTGTAGTTCAAAAAACCTCTAAGCATAAATGTAACTACAAATGAAGTATTGGATCAACTATACAAATTGTATGTGTGTTTGTGTTTGTGTGTGTGTGTGTGGACAGATATATTTCTCTTAAAATAGTATCAACACTTTTCTTTTTGAAATTGTCTAGGTAATTTTCTATTTCCTACAGTATGATTTATTTGGAAAAAGTCAGACACTATAATATATTCATATTATGTATATATAGAGGGAGTATATGTTTGAGTGGGCTTTTGGTTGCTCTTTTCACAATTTGATTTTTACATCCTCACATTTCATTTGGAAGAAAAAATAGAAATATCTTCTCTTACGATGCATCTGTCTTACCCTGCAATTACTTACAGCATGTTTTCATTTAAAAATTCTATGTGGTCCTTTGTTTAGATGAGAAAGGTTGCTGTATGAACACACATGCCATGAATATATATTTTTTTAATCTACCAAACTTTTCTTTTGTTGTTGTTGCATGAGGTACTTCTCACTGAGCATTGTACTGAATGTGTTTCCCAAAGACCACTCCAGTCAATGGTATCCATTTTCTCTAGTCCTCGAGGAGTTCCGCTATTTAGCTGTGGAATGCCACAACTCCTTCATAAGACACTTTCACAATGACTATAGCCCAGGTGACATCTGACATTGCCACTCTGTCCTAAAATTGATTTATGGATATTCAGTCTTCTCCTGGGGAGGAGGGATTGCACTCATTTTCCCCGGTGATCCTGGTCTCCAACAAGCTGTTTCTAGATCAATATGAACTTACTCTATTTTCCCAATTGGCATTCCTAGAAGTACATCTCGGCATCATTCTGTTTACACAGAGAAAGACTTCTTCAAGGAAAGTCACTTCTAAATCTGTTACCAGACACACTTTCATCTTTCTGAGTCTCAATTTCCTTCATCTATAATAGTAATAACTCTCCTATTCATCTCACAAAGATACTGTGAAAACAAAAAAATAAAAGATAATATGAAGAAAAGTTCTTTGAAGACAGTACACAAAGATACAGTGCTATTATTTCTAAGAAAGCCTACCTAAAATGTCTCTGAACTATAAAGGAATTCTTCCATCATAAAAGAGATGTACAGGAAGGAAGTTTAAAAGAGAGATTTTCTGTGATATGTAAAATATGAACAGTATTAAACCACCCAAATTTGGGCCACCACTGAGCTTATTTATTTTTATAATTCTGCAGTGTTCTGACAGGTATCCTTGGTATAAATCAATAAACAGACCATCATATATTATATATTGATGAATCATGTCTTTTGCAACACCTAAAAGAGAAATTCACTGGCCATGCCTTTCTCTATTCCTAATATGAGTCAAAATGTTTTACTTACAGGAACTGCTGAGTTTGTCAGCTTATCACCTTACTAACTTGTAAGAACAAAATGTAGGCTTGAGAGCAGTGATTCACCAGAAACAGCATTAGTAAGTTTTTTTAGTGATCGCTAGTACATTAATGCATTGACTTAAAAAAAAGTTAAGAAAAGTACAAAGTCTTAAAAGAAGAAATGTGAAAGCTTTTTAACCGATTTGTTGAATCTTTTAAAAAGACCTCCCACTCCCATAGATCACCACATTCGATGCAAATGTAGTAGACACTTTTCAGGATGCTTGTCGAACTTATGACCATGAACTCTTCTTTCAGAACTGATCTTCTGTAAAGGAAGAAGTCTAGCAGTCATGTTTGGAAAAAATTCTCTAGTTATAGTTGATTGGACCAACAGTGAACTCTTGAGAAGTGCTGAAACCATAATCCTTAATCCTAAAAACATCTGAGTATATGAATTTGGATTCAGAAAGTCCTTGCGTGTGTCTTGAATTATACTTGACATAAAAATGTGATAGCTGTTTTTCATTATTTGTCCATTATGTGCAGACAGAAGTAGAAATCAGTGGAGGAGAGAGGGAGGGAGTGAAGGGGGGGGGAGAGAGAGAGAGAGAGAGAGAGAGAGAGAGAGAGAGAGAGAGAGAGAGAGAGAGAGAGAGAGTTGTAAATCCTTTTTCCCTGGAAATTTGGAATGCTATTTCATATGGGAGAGAAAAAAAAATGGAGAGGGGAATCATTCAAGATGTCATTAAGTTAAGGATATTGAGATGGACCGATTATTTTGGATAATTCAGAAAGGTTTTAAACACAATCATGTGTTACCATTGTAAGATGGAGTGAGATGGAGACTCGACACACACAGAGAAGAGGGTAAGAAGAGAGATACTTGAAATGCTAGCCATGAAGATTGGATTGATGTAGCCACAAACCAAGAAATTCCAGCCACTGCCAGAATTTAAAAGAAGTAAGAAACAGAGTCTCACCTAGGTCTTTCAGAGGGAGCCCAGCCTTGCCAGAATCTTGGTTTCAGAGCAATAATACAACTTCAGACTTCTGACCTCCAGCTCTATAACAGAATATATTTCTGTAATTGTAAGCCACCCTGTCTATGGTGATTTGTTATAGCCACCACAGGAAACTAACATTCCCAGTGACATTCATTTACTCTTTCCAGTTTCTTTCTTGGGTCTGACTAATTTCTGCCCTTGGGTTCCCTAACGCAAGAAAACATGCAATGATTTCACATATAATACATTTTATCTCAAATTCTGTTCTATTACTAACAACAGAAAGAAATATGCTAACATGGTACATGAATCCAATTCAAGTAAATTAATAAGGAAACGATTCATTATATACCAGAGATGTGACTGAGGTTTTATAAAGGTTTGGTCATGTAATTTAGTTTGGTCAAAGAAGTGTAGGTGGGTGTGACGTGTACCTCTTATAAACAGGAGCTTTAAGAAATACCATGCGGTTGAAATCTTTCTATTTCCATCCTCCAGAAGGCCAGCATGAGATATTGAAAGCTTACTGCTATAAAGATAATGAAAATATGTATAATATGTTACAGAATAAATCACGCTTTGAAGAATTATGAAGGACCATACAACTGTACACTAGATAAAAAAAAAAAATACCAGTTTTTTAAATGAACCACTGAAAGTTTAGGAATAAACAATATTTTAGATGAATCTTGAGAAATGACAAAAACGTAGAGAGCTAATCTTGGCAAAAAGTATATTGAGAAATAGATGTAGTGGAATGGCATTCCTATTATTGGGTGTTTGGAAATGCAAGGAATACATTTGGGAGAATTAGAGGCATGCATGTGAAAATACTTGGATAATGAACCACGAACATTAGAGAAACAACAGTGTGGTGTACGTGCTTGTGTGTGTGTGTGAGAGAGAGAGAGAGAGAGAGAGAGAGAGAGAGAGAGAGAGAGAGAGAGAGAGAGAGAGAAAGAGAGAATTTAAAGGATTGCCTTGTGTAATTATGGAGCTGGTGATTTTGACATCTTCAGGGTGGGCTGACAAGAGGCAGACCCAGGAATGAGTTGATACTGTAGCTCCAGTTCAAAGGCAATCTGGAGGCAGAATTGTGTCTTCCTCAGGGAACCTCATTGTTCATTGTTCTCTGAAGGTTTTCAACTAAGTAGAATAGTCTCTACAACATTATGAAAGTTAATATGCTTCACTCAAAGGCTACTGATGCAAATGTTAATCTCATCTAAACAATATGTTCCTAGTGGTAACTACACCACATTCTGGGCACCATAGCCTGGCCAAGGTGACATATGAAATTAACCATCACAGGTAAATTATGGTGTACATCCACTTAATTTAATAATTAAGAGCCATTAGACATTTTTGAGTGGGCAGGCTCCTGATCAGACATTCAGGAAGAATAACCCATTGTTGAATGCCAAGATTCAACAATCTTGATTCATTATGTATAATGAAGAGGCTTGGTTATCTTCTTTTACCTTATTATTATTTTTTTTTTTTACTAACTGGACTTAGCTCAGGTTAAATTATATGTAATACCTTTCCAAAATAAACTTATTTTCACAATATTCTTATTCTTCATATTATTATTACATATATTATTCTTAATATATCTTAGCATATGAATTGTTTGTTTAAAATTTAATGTTATTCAAGCATTTATAAAATGAGTATTTAATGAGCTAAATCCACTTTATGTATCTTCAAGTGTTGTGCAATTCATTTATTCTAGAGCATTTCCAGTTCTTCCTTCCCATTTCTTGTGATAAAGCTTTGACTCATTTCGCACATCCATATGCTAAAAACACTCAGTTACTATTATTGTTTTAATCAAACCGTTACCTTTTACATAAATTAATATTTTAAAAGATTTTATTTTATTTTCATTGTTCCTTTCCTAATGATCTTCCCATTTTAGGTAGATAAACCATTTTCTCACCTACATAATTTTCCCTCTTTCTGGAGAACTTCTCTTAACATTTTCTGAGTGGCAGATTTTCTGACAATGAATTTCTTCTGTTTACATTTGTCTGAGAAAATACTTGTTTTTCAATCACTTGTGAAGAACAATTTCATTAGCTATAGAATTCTAGCTTCCTGGTTTTGTTTACTTTTTCTTCTAACACTTTAACTATATTCTTCTTTTTCTTAAAGTGAAAGTGCCATTACATTCTTCTTTCTTAAAGTTAAAGTGCCCTTAACTTTAGAAAATTCTACTTTATAATTATTTCACAAACAACCTCTTTTCTCTCTTACTTCTCTGCTCTCCCAGTTACACACATTACACCTTTTCATATTTTCTCACATTACTTAGATTTCTTCTTCTTCTTTTTCCAATTATTTTTTCTTTTTACATTTTAATTTGAAAAATCCACTGACATCTTCAGTCATCTAGATTTTTTTTTTTTTTTTTTGGTGGAGACATGTCCAGTCTATTGGTCAGTTAAAATGTTTTACATTTCTGTCACAGTGTTTTTAATTTTAATATTTCCTTTTGATTCATTGTTAGACTATCCATTTCACTGCTTATATTATCCATCCGTTGTTGCATCTTTTCTACATTTTCTTTCTTTCTTTTTATTAGCTTCAGGTGTATAAAATAACACAATGATTATAAATTTACACACCTCACAACGTGATACCCCCCAAGTCTACTAACCCTTTGACATTGTAGAAAGCTATTACAATACCGTTCCCTATATTCCCTATGCTATAATGATATATATGATGATATGTGTATCATTATATATATATATCACTATAATAATATATATAATTATAGTTGACATTCCATATTATTCTGTATTAGTTTCGGGTGTTCAGATGTACAACACAGTGGTTGAACATTTATATAATCTCTGACACAATTCCCTCCCATAAGGTCAGTGCCCATTTGACCACCTTCATAGCCTTTACGACATTATTGATTCTATTCCCCATATTGTATTTCTGCTGTTCCATTAGAGCCTTTAACATATTAATCACTGCTATTTTAAAATAATTGGTTTGACGATTCAAAAATTAGTCTGTTTCTGATGGATGATTTATGTATTCAGGCTGCACTTTCCTTAACTTTTGTAATACCTTGCATTTTTTTAAAGTGTTTGCTCTTTCATTATAAATGCACAAAGTTTAAAATTTATTGTCCTTCTTTTATGTCTCCTTTTAACTTTGGGCTTTCCTTATGTTTCCCGCTCATAGTCTATGTCTTAAAGATCTTTAACCATAACCCTTGGTTATTAGAATAGGGTCGTAGTAGGGTCTTGTCGGTGTGGGGGTTAGGTGTAGAGGACATGGAGTGCTCTATTATCTTTCAATGAACTCTTAACCATTTACTGAGCCTGTGTTTCAGGGCTGTGTCCTCCACAAGGGTTTCTTCCATGCTTTAACTTTTTCTCCCACTGTCTCCTACTCTCTTCACTGGCTTCAGCATTTTCCATCTTTTTCCTTGTAACCAAGATCCCTGTTGATTATGTTTATTTTTCCCCTTTGTGAGAGACAGGAAGGTGAAATGAGGCTAGAGGGAGAAAAAATTCCTTATCTCTGAAAGTATAGTGTTCTAGGATAAAATATTTTACCCTTGAGAGGATACCTTTGTTCTGGTGAATGTTCAGTATATTTCACATTGATTACTCTTCCTCTGCACTGTCTAGCATAGACCCACTAGAGTTTTATTCTCTCGTCTTCACCATGAAAACCAGTGCAGATGTTTTAGGGTAAGTGCCATGGGAGAGTGGGTTCCTTAAATCAAGAGCCCCAAGGTGTTTCTCACTTTCCTGCTTGTCCAGGTGCAGCCTACCGCACTTCAAATCCATTGCCATTTAAGTACTCCAACCAGTGAACAGCTCCAGCAGCTCCTGATCCAGATCTGTAGATCTCAGCTGTGTCTCCCTGAATATGCCTGGCTCTCCAGATACTGAACAATGGTGCTCTATGACCTCAGGGTTCTGAAGTGTCAGAATTATTAGTGACCTTGAGCTTGTTCAGTTTATTTTTTTTCTTTTTTATTGTTGTTGTTGTTTTTCACATTGTAAAGGAACTGACAATTTTTGACCTCTTTGCACATCATAGTTGAAACTGGAAGTCCCCATTTGGAATGCATTAAATTAATTTTGTTACCTTCTGCCCTCACTCTATTCATCCCCCTGTGTTATAACATACATTTCCATCAAATTTACAGGTAACTTGGGGTATTTTCCAAATCAGACTCTGATTTCTTTCTAGAACTGACAACCACCTGCAATTCACTGAATTTCCACATACTTGGATGCCACAATGCATTTGCACTTGACTTTTCTAGTGTTTATAATATGCTTATAATATGCTTATACACTCGCCAAACTCCTACTCTCCTTCCATTTCCAGTTCCACCATATAATTTACCCTGAATCCTCAGGAAGAAATTCTGAGTTGCCTATATTCATGATGTAAGCATGCAAGTTTCTATTTTTGCACTTATAATTAAGTATTATACCTATTTTATGAACCCATCACCCAGCTAGCATTTGCTCCTTGGAATAGGAAATTGGATATGGGTATCTAACAGACACCTTGATATATCAGACTATAAAATTTGACATAATTGATTGATGTTTTGTAAGGAGAGAATGGTATGCAGTGATACCACAGGGGGAGAGAGAGTTAGGGAGAATATTAAAATACTGAAAGCAAGAGGCACCTATCCTAGCATTTTATGTGTGGCTGTAGAAATGAAGTTGACATTTAAGATACTATATAAGGAAGAATCTATTGTTCTTGATGGCATAACAGTTATAAAGTAAGATAGCAGAGTCTTGAGATTGAGCTGGGTGACAGCAATAGTAAAAGTGAGGTCAGGAGGAAGAATGGTTATGTGGAAGTTTGGTTTCTGACAGATGATAGATTGGAAACCATCCTGGAAAAAAGACCCAGCCAGTCTTTTGAATTATTGGAGCCTGAAGATAGAAATAGAGATTGAGTTTTAGAAGATAATCACTGCAAAGTGTTTATTGGATACAAATTATATGGGGACATGACATAATGGGGAAAGAAATAATAAAAATAAAAGAGAAACAACATCTGAGATGTGTACAGTGAATTGAATGGGGAGGTAGGAAAGAAGATAAAGACACAATGTCATTAAAGTAACTGAAAGAGAGCATTATAAAAAAGAATACAAATAAATAAATAAATAAATAAATCAATAAATAAATAAATATTTAAAAACTAAGAAAAACATTAATTTCAACAAAATGTGAAAAGTAAACTTTTAAACTGTTATGTGGGCAATTGGAAATCTTACATGGAAGAATCACATCACATTAGACAAGTAGAAACCTGTAGAATAGATAAATTGCAATGTGACAGGTGAAGTGTCCTTCAAGATGACTTTTGGTTGAGCTAGAATAAGAGGAAGCAAACAATTTGGGGACTCAATATAAGAAAAGCAGATAATTCAGTTAGTTATGGAGCACTGTTTGACCAGTATATAATCTAATGCTACAGGAAAAAAAAAACAAAAAACAAACAAACAAACAAAAAACAAGAAAATATGTTCAGAGAAAAACTGCATCTTTAAAATTTAGTTATCTGCTTTAACCCCATGGATGTGACTAAACTGCAATCCAGGCAAAATGAGGTTATTATGTGGGACTCTAATACCAAATGACTGTGTATTTATAAAAAGGGGGCTTTGGGACACACTCATCACTCATGCACAGAGGGACAATGGCATGTAACCATGAAGGCGGAGATTGGGGCTGTTGTTCTACAAGCCAAAAGATGCTAAAGATTGACAGCAAACTGCCAGAAGCTCGGCAAGAGGCATGGCACAGATTCTTCCTTGCAGCTTTTATAAGGAGCCTACCTTACTGAATCTCTAGCCTCCAGAACTGTGGGGAAATATGTTTCTGTTGTTTATGCCACTCAATTTATAGTAATTTGTCACGGCATGTCTAACAAACTAATACAGATTTTGGTACCAACGACGAGTTGCTGCTGTAACAAACACTCTACAATGTGGAAGTAGCTTTGAAATTGGATATAATAAGTACAGGAAGGAAGCGTTTTGAGGCGTGTGATTTGGAAAGGCCTAGACTGCCTGGAAGAGGCAATTGATAAAAGTATGAACGTTAACAGTGACTCTGTTGAGAGCTCAAAAAGAAAGTGATCTACTGAGAATGCTTCGATTGTCTTAGAAAATACGTATATCATTATGAACAGAATATTGCTAGAAATAGGAATGTTCAAGATTCTGGTAGATCTCATATGGAAATGAGTAATATGTTACTAAAAACTGAAGGACAGGTGAACTTTATTATAAAGTCACAGAGGACTTATTTGAATTTTGTCTTATTGAATGGAAAGTATAGGTTGGTACAAAAGACATTGCAGTTTAAAAGGTTAAAAATAATTTGCAAAAACTGCAATTACTTTTGCACCAACCTAATAGCCCTAGCAAGAGATGAACATGGCTATGTAGCTGAGGACATTTTTAAGTCAGTGTTGAAGGCATAGGATGGCTGGCTTCTCATTGCTGCTTATAGTAAAATGCAAGAGGAGAGTTATACACTGAAGAAGGAACTCCTTTGCCAAAAGAAAGTGGCATTTGATGATCTGGAATATATCAGCTTATTCAGATAGTGTGCTCTTGAAAGAGAGTCAAGTGTGTAGCTGGAGAAGCATTGGCTAAAGAGATTAGATGTGCGATGCATGATTGAATCAACCATCTCAGCACAAGGCCATGCATGATACAGATATAGTTATTCTGGAAAGAGCCGTTGAGAATTTTCACGTAGGACACCTTGGACCTCTTTGAACTGCATCGAAGGCTAACAAGATTTTCAAGAATTTTATAGAGCAGAAACACTGCCAGTCTGGACTGACAGACAGAGATGGGATAAAATGAAGGACAGAGCTATGACAGGAAAAAATTGCTGTAAAGGTACAGCCATGGAGAGCAGAGCCGCCTCCCTGGCCTTTCAGAGGATAGGCTGCCATACAGGGAATAGAAAACAGGACCAGCACCCCAGGGTGAGGGTAGAGGTGGAGATGGGGGCACAGCCCAGGTCCCACGGAGCTGGGCTGCCTCCCCAGTGAGACCAGGAAGCAGAACACCATCAAGACAATAAGTGTCATTCTGAATCCTCAAAATCTAATGGAATTTGCCCTGTCAGGCTTTGGACTTGCTTGAGACCTGTGATCCTTTTTTTTCACTTTTGATTTCTCTCTTTTGGAATGAGAATGTCTATCTGATGCTTATGCCATCACTGTATTTTGGAAGCAGATAACTAGTTATCTGTTTTCAGAGGTTCACAGATGGACAGCAATTATATTTCAGGATGAGTCATACCTCAAATCTCACTTTTATCTGATTTAGACAAGACAGTGGTACCTCGGTTTTCAAACGTAAACCGTTTCAGAAGACAGTTCGAGTTCTGAAACGTTCGAAAACTGAGGCATGGTTCCCCTATAGAAAGTAATGGAAAATGGATTAATCCATTCCAGACCTTTAAAATCAACCCCTAAAACTGCAAATTTAGCATGAATTTTACTATCTAATGATACCATAGATCCATACAATTTATGGCATTCGTAAACCGGAATGTTCATCAATGGAAACATTTGAAAACCGAGTTACTACTCTATTTATAAGACATTTTAAACTTCAAGTTAACAGTAGAATAAGTTAAGACACTTAGGGGTGTTGAGATGGGGATGAATATATTTTGCATGTGAGAAGGACATGGATTTTGGAGGCCAGAAGGCAGATTGTTATGGATTGAACATTGCTGTTCTCCCCCCAAAAATTTGTATGTTGAAGTCATAACCTCAGTACATCAGTATATGACATTAGATGGTTATAGATTCTTTATAGAAGTAATTCAGTTAACAGAGGTCATTAGGGTGACTGATGTTCTCAGAAAATATGGAAATTTAAACAGTGACACACACAGATGGATAATGCCATGTGAACCTGAAGACAGAGATCCAAGCAATGGCAACAAGTCAAGGGACACCAAAGATTGCTAGCAAAGAAGCTACAGGAGAGGCATCCTCCCACACAGACCTCAGGAACCCAACTTGCCAATACCTCAAACTTGGACTTCCAGCCTCCTAAACTTATTGATACTTTGGTACTAGAGCGGATTGGTACTTTGTAACAGCCACCCTATCAGCCAAATATAAGGACATATGGTTAAATGAAACAGGAAAAATCTTGATTTTCTTCAAGAATTAAAAAAATACTGAAATAAATTTTATTAGCATATCTCCTTTTTAATAAATGATAATTTTTTTAATGTGTGAAAATATGAATGTTTCAGAACTGCAGGTAATTATAAATTACTGATGTTATTGTATTAAATATTTTTGGTATATTCACCTGACAAATATTCTCACTTGTTAATACTAAATACTATTGCTAATGTTATTCTTTGTAGAAGTTTTGTTTTATACACACACACACACACACACACACACACACATACGTAGAAGAATATTACATCTCAAGTGCATTGGTACTGGAGATTTTTTTGTTTTGTTTTTTAATTGATATTTTGTTTGTTGTTTTTCTCTGTACTAAAGATAGTTTAGAGTTTCTTTAAAAACTGCTCTTCACCCATATGACTGGTAGCACTAATTATAACTAACTTTCCCCCCAAACTTTATTGAAATATAATTGACATAAAACATTGTAATTTTGTAAGTTTAAGGTATACAAATATTGATTTGATACATTTATATACTGCAAATTGTTTACTAACATAGTGTTAGCTAATACTACCATCAAGTCACATAATTACCAATTGTTTTTCCATGTGGTGAAAACATAACTGACACTGTGCTATCCATAATGTACTTTATGGGGGAGAAGGTGGCTCTCTTACTTACTGAATTTGATTTAATTTAATTTAATTTCAGTAGTCAACGTTCTTTAAGAACTTGTTTGCATCTTACTCTGTGGTATTTTCAGTATTAAAATGAATTCAAAGTAGAGATACTTAAATTCCTTTAAACAGTTGACTGGTTTTATTGTAATGGGAATAGAGGAACTGGAAATCCCACTTCCATTCCTCACTCCAGAATACTGTTTTAGTTCTATTTTGTTCCTTCTTGTCAGCCATAGTCATAGACACAACTAAGAGCCTTATGTATCAATTTTCTACATTTTTATGGAAAGGTTCCTATTGCCCATTGACACTCTGTATAACTTGATATACTTAAAATAACATAACAGTACACCAGTTCTTATCTATAGAGATCATAAGAAAAGCAAATTCTGCAACCTACAACCCATTTTTTCGTAAAACAAAACAAAATTACATTAATAAATCATGCAGTAAAATAATAGACCTTATAATTCTTCTTTACTATATTTATGGAAAAGAGGCAAATTATATGAAAATAAGTTACTGTTAGATATATTTATTTTAGAACTCATAAAATTTTCAAGATAAAATCTAGTGTAAGAGACACAACAGACTTTTATAAGAATCTTAATTTACTTTTAACCACTGATATCAACATCATCAAATGATGGCTCTTATCATCATCTCTGCTTCAATCCATTCCTTTTTATATTAGCCTATTTCCCTTTGGGATTTTGTCCTCTCTTCCTATAAAACTTCTGCTCTCAAGGACACTAATGGCCTCCCTCTTGCCACATCTAATGGCGCCTTCTCTATATCCTCATTATGGCCATTGTTTTCTTGTACTTTTCCTATAGTCTGCGTCTTTTACCCAGTGTCCTTTGCATTCTCCAACTTCCTGCCCTAGGCTCAGTTCTAAATCCTTTATCAACTCTGCTGGGTGATTTCACCTAGGTCCATAGCTTTAGATAGCATCTACAAAGTGATGGCTCTGCACCTGTACCTGCAGTCCTGACTCCTGTTTTTGCATTGTGAAGTATATGTCTGGCTGCTTACTTAACAACTCTAACAGGTCTCAAAACATGCAAAACAGAAATCATGATCTCCCCTTCTCTATGTAAAGCAGATGTGTGTTTTCAGAATCACAGTTGGTAGCAGCAGTATTCACTGTGCTGTTCACAACTCACACAGAAGATGAATGTTTGCGTTCACTCTTTCATCAGAGCCCACATGTATTCCATGCACTAAATGCGTATCAATCTAATAACGTATGCATTCATCTGGGTTCTCCAGAAAACAATAAGCAATAGGACATCATGTGTGTGTGTGTGTGTGTGTGTATGTGTGTGTGTGTATATAATTAAATTTCATATATTGATATATATATATATATTTAATAAATGGTATTTATATATAAATACAATTTAGTAGATGGTATTTATATATATAATTATATATATAAAATTTATATTAAGACATATATATATTTATATGTACTTAATACATATATAATATTAGAGAGAGAGAAATAATTTCAGGTAATTGGCTTGTGCAATTATGGGGATTGCAAGTTTATAATCTATAGGACAGGCCTGGAAATTCTAGCAAGAGTTGATGCTGCAGTCTTGAGTCTGAAGGCACTCTGGAAGTAGAATTTCTTTCTCTTTTTTCAATCTCTTTCTCTTAAGGCCTTAAAATGATTGGATAATTGGATGAGGCCCACCATGTCATGGAGATAAACTGCTTCACTCAAAGCCTGCTGATTTAAATGTTAATCACATCTAAAAAAATCCTTTACAATAACTTCCAGACTTGTGCTTGAGTAAACAGCTAGACACGACAGTCCAGCCAAGTTGTCACATAATTAATTATGACAACCTCTTCCTCTGATACCACCTAGTACAGATGACCACCATCTTTTATTTGGACCGTTCAATAATCTTCTAACTGATTTCTATATTTTAACTTTCGTCCAACCCTCCCCATAAACCCATTCTCCATGTATCACCTGACATGAACTTTCAAACTTTAGATATATTAATAGCAACAATTACGTTATTCGCACACATGAAACCTGAGCTTCCCTTCACATAAGAACATTTCAACTCCTTGCAACGGGCTACAAGGACATAAAGGATTCCTGTCCATCATCTTCAAGGTTCTCCTTTATGACCACATTCTCCCTCACTCACACCTTCTAGTATTCCCTCATCCAGGCCAACCTTATTCCTATCTGAGTCATTTAGTCACCTGATCTTTCTCCTTGGAACAATCCTCCCTCAGATCGTCCTATCACTGGCTCTACTTGTCATGCAGGATTTTGCTTGCGTTTTGCCAATGGAAGAGCTATTCCTGACTTCCTTAAAATAGTAACCCATCTTCTCAACATAGTCACTCATGACCTACTTACCTACCTGGAATTTATTCTGCTGTTTTATATCACATGACAGTCATGTGGCCCTTAAGGATGGGGACGTGTTCTGAGAAATGTGCCGTTTGGTGATGCCAGCATTGTGTGAGCATCGTAGGGAGCAGTTACCCAAGACTAAGTGGGATATCGCCGAAGACACACCGAGGCTGTGTGTCACAGCCTCCTGCTCCTAGGCTGCAAATCTGTACAGCATGTGACTGTACTGAATACTGTAGGTAGTTTTAACACAGTGGGAAATATTTTATCTCTAATATATTTAAACATAGAAAAGGTGTAGTGAAAATACAGCATAAAAATTAAAATATGGCACACCTGTATATGGCACTTCCCACGAATAGAGCTTACAAGACTGAAAGTTGCTCCAGGTGAGTCAGTGGGTGAGTCCTGAGTGAAGGCCATAGACTCTACTGTACACAACTGTACAGTAGACTTTATAAACTTTGTCCCACAAGCCCTCCCCCTGCCACCTTCAGACAGGGTCACAAGTACAACACTGAAATTGCCAGTGCTGCTCCATGAACAGGGCTGTGGGCTGGATTCCCTGGAAATACTGAGGAGAACGTGGCAGGACAAGGCATAGATCATTATAATAGTGACTGTCAGGAAAGAGTGAAGGTGACCCGAAGCTCAGTAGAATTAAGAAATCAAGATGGAAAGATAAAGGAACAAAGGAGATTTTTATGGCAAGGTGATTTTGGTTATTGTGTATGAAGCAGTGGTCAGAGTAAGGAAATGTGTGATAGTCATTAAAGAAAGAACGCGTTTAACATGGAGAGGGTGGAGAACTGAGGACTCAGTATTTTGCCTTTGGAAATGTGCTTTTGGTTCCCTTGACCCTATCTGGCACAAAGGGCTCTTTCTGGTATTGAACTGATGGAGGAAAAAAACTTAGCTATGCTTAACATCATCACAACCCAAAAATATTTCCAAAGTACAGGAACAGGCTGTCTTCACACTGCCACAGACGCTTTTACTCAAGTGGCCGTGGCATTTCATCCTTGTTAAGGTCGCTCCTATGGACCTGTGTCCTTATACAAGATCTTAGGTCCTCAACAAAGAATTTATAACATTGTCCTCTGAAGGCCATCGTGCTGGACCTGGGGGGCTGCAGGCCCCTCTGAATATGTAGCTCTGGGGGACAGGCTCCTCTGTGCTGAAACAGGTAGCGGCTGACTGATCGGGAATCTGGACCCTCACAATCGAGGTGCTGTGAGTGACATGGAATCTATTGCCCAGCCCCATAGATATTGCCCCGTCAGAGAGAGAGAGAGAGAGAAAAAAAAGTCCTCCCAAACTACATATCTTTCCATTTCTGAGAAGAAACTCAGCTCTGTTATAATCTTATGGGATCTCCTTTGAATATGTGGTTGTCACTGACAGAAACATCGTTATGTGGCACATGACTGTAGCTATTTCTTTACTACGTGTTTTTATGCATGTCACTAGAAGTGAAGTCCATGAGGACAAAGTTGCCATCAAACATATTCCTTTCTCTATCTCCAGCACCTTCAAGTGTTTGAAATATCTAAGTACTTCGTAAAAAATTTGTGAATAAATAAACGAATGAATGCCTATAACAAAAAAGTTTATTTTATTACAGTCAAATAAACTGTTTTATTTACTAAAATTTACTCAATAGGGCCCAAATTTAAATGCTGTATATATAAATTTTTACTAAATGGTAGAAGTAAAAATGTAAGCTAAATAAACTACAGGTAATTAAATATGTATCAACTAAGAATGCCATAATCTGATAGCAGTTTCCTTTTTTATAATTCATTTCAAACAAATTATAATTTTTCTTTTGAAAACAGTATGGTTGGGAAAAAGGTTTTCATACTTTTGGTATAGATAGACTCTTATTTCTACATTTTAGACATTATTTACTGCTACTTAAGTATTCATTACCACTTTTTTCACCTCTTTGAAGAAAAGCTGAAAAATAAAAGCCACTAATCGATTGATTGATTAATTGATTGATTGATTTACTTATTTATTTCGAAAATTATCCACATATTTTCCAGAAGACTTGCTTCTAAAAAGCACTGATGATGACGTCTAGAAAACTTTAAAGTATGGAAACATAGCCAAGGGGAGAATTTTTCTGAATCATTTTTAATTTTAAGAGACATAAATTACTACATTCCTACATTATATTTACAAATTCTTATTGTTTGGGTTTAATTTGCATATGTTATATATTTAATAAGGTTGACTGAAAGGAAGAGTACTTAGGGATTTGGTATTAGAAAGATTGCTTATTTTCTGCTTGGAATTTTTAACATAAGTATACAAACAAATATAAGCAATGTTTACACCAAGGCATTGCAACAGTTATTAAGCAGAAATAAATTGATTGCATTTTCATATCCTCCAGGTCAGCCAGAAGTATCATTACATTTGACTGCTAAGGATAAGATAAATTGATTCATAAAGAGAAGAAAACATGGAATAAGAGAGAATTAAAAATTTCAAAACCTTTAATCTCTGTAAATTGTTTTTTCCTCCCAATCTTAGCAAAATAGCCTAAAGTTGGAAATTATCCAGATGTAATGTAAATATATAACTTTTAATGTACATTGTAAATTTTAATAAATTTTAGCAACATATTTCAAAACCATGTTTTGAAAATTGTGTTTCTTTTGTTTGTTTTTGTTCTTATTTTCCCTTCCTTTATATAACCTTTTTTTTCTGCATTTAGCCCCAGAGTAGGAACTATTTTTATAATTTACTCTTAGATTTTTCCTTCTTCACTTGGAACAAGGCCCTAAAGGATTTTCCAATAAATATATGTAACTAGATATTAAAATGGGGACTCTACATTTGTTTTTGCTGTTGCAACAAAAGGCTGAAAACAAACAAATGGACACTCTTTCTTGCCAATGTTAATTGCTTAACCACTTATACAAAACTTGCAAAGGAGATTTTTATGGTCCTTAGGGCAACACCCAACTTTAGGAGTTAAAATAGTTCAGGTTAAAGCAGCCAAATAAAAAAGTGGATTTGAGCTGTGTGTGTGTGTGTGTGTGTGTGTGTGTGTACTTAAAATTTTTTCAAAACTTGTTTTGGCTTTTTCCTATCTATTTCATCTTGCTTAAGCAAACAGTTGTCTCATTTTTATAAAAAATAGGCTCATTATTCCACAAGAAGTAATAATAATATTTTGATTTTCAAATTGTAAAAAATTCCATATAAAATATGTAATTATTTACAGTTGCTGGAACCAGCATCATCTTTGGATAAACAAAATAGGATAGGGTCCTTTTATTTACCAGGTTGTGTTACTCAGATTACACAACCTAAAGATACAAACACGACTATTCAATAGGCTTAAAAAAATTGAGTTTCTGAATTTAACTGTTGCTCTGTCTCCATTTTGATCAGTCAACACAGAAAATTTAAGACCAGTATGCAGGAAACGTAGCTTTCACAAAAACTAATTACTTTAATGACATGCACTTACTTATTTCTTTTTTTTTTTTCATTTATTGGGGTGACAATTGTTAGTAAAATTACATAGATTTCAGGTGTACAATTCTGTATTACATCATCTATAAATCCCATTGTTTGTTCACCACCCAGAGTCAGTTCTCCTTCCATCACCATATATTTCATCTTCCTTTCCCTCATCTCCCATCCTCCACCCCCCTTACCCTCTGGTAACCACTAAACTATTGTCTGTGTCTATGAGTTTTTGTTTCTCATTTGTTTGTCTTGTTCTTTTGTTGTTTTTGGTTTATATACCACATGTCAGTGAAATCATATGGTTCTCTGCTTTTTCTGTCTGACTTATTTCACGTAGCATTATACTCTCAAGATCCATCCAAGTTGTCACAAATGTTCGTATATCATCTTTTCTTACCGCCGAATAGTATTCCATTGTGTATATATACCACAACTTCTTTATCGATTCATCTATCAAAGGACATTTTGGTTGTTTCCATGTCTTGGCCACCATAAACAAAGCTGCAATGACCATTGGAGCACACGTGTCTTTATGGATAAATGTTTTCAGATTTTTTGGGTAAATACCCAGGAGAGGGATTGCTGGGTCATATGGAAATTCTATTCATAATTTTTTGAGGAACCTCCACCCTCCACACTGCCTTCCATAACGGCTGCACCAGTCTGCATTCCCACCAACAGGGTATGAGGGTTCCTTTTTCTCCACAGCCTCTCCAACACTTGTTACTATTTGTCTTGTTGATGATAGCCATTCTGACTGGGGTGAGGTGATATCTCATTGTGGTTTTTCTTTGCATTCTCTGATGATTAGTGATGTTGAGCATTTTTTCATATGTCTATTTGCCATTTGTAGTCCTTTTTGGAGAAATGTCTCTTCAGGTCCTCTGCCCATTTTTCAATTGGGTCGTTTATTTTTTTGTTGTTGAGTTTCATGAGTTCCTTGTATATTTTTGATATTAGCCCCTTATCGGAGGCACTGTTTGCAAAAGTCTTCTCCCATTCAGTTGGTTACCTCTTTATTTTGTTGATGGTTTCTTTTGCTGTGCAGAAGCTTTTAAGTTTCATATAATCCCATTCATTTATTTTAGCTTTTACTTCCCTTGCCATTGGAGTCAAATTCATAAAATGCTCTTTGAACCCAAGGTCCAAAAGTTTAGTACCTATGTTTTGTTCTATGCAGTTTATTGTGTCAGGTCTTATGCTTAAGTCTTTGATCCATGTTGAATTAATTTTGGTACATGGTGACAAATAGCAGTCCAGTTTCATTCCTTTGCACGTGGCTATCCAATTCTCCCAGCACCATTTATTGAAGAGACTGTCTTTTCTCCATTGTATGTTTTTTGCTTCTCTGTCAAAAATTATCTGTCCTTTTTTATGTGGTTTTATTTCTGCATTCTCAATTTTATTCCATTGGTCTATGTGTCTGTTTTTCTGCCAATACCATGCTGTTTTGATTATTGTAGCCTTGTAGTACAAGCTAAAGTCAGGGAGTGTGATACCTCCAGTATTGTTTTTTTTTCCTTAAGATTGCTTTGGCTATTCAGGGTCTTTTGTGGTTCCAAACCAATCTGATGATTTTTTGTTCTATTTCTTTAAAAAGTGCCATTGGGAGTTTGATGGGGATTGCATTAAATCTGTATATTGCTGTGGGTAATATGGCCATTTTAACTATGTTGATTCTTCCAATCCATGAGCATGGAATGTCTTTCCATTTCTTTGTGTCTTCTTCAATTGCTTTTAAAAATGTGTTATAGTTTTCAGCATATAGGTCTTTCACATCCTTGGTTAAGTTTATTCCCAGGTATTTTATTCCTTTTGCTGCAATTGCAAACGGAATTGTTTTTTGTATTTCTTTTTCAGAGATTTCATTGTTAGTATATAGGAATGCAATGGACTTTTGTACGTTGATTTTGTAGCCAGCAACTTTACTGTATTCGTTGATTGTTTTTAATAGTTTTTTGGTAGAGTCTTTAGGACTTTCTATATATAGCATAACATGATCTGCAAACAGTGACTATTTAACTTCTTCAATCCCAATTTGGATGCCTTTTATTTCTTTCTCTTTCCTGATTGCTCTGGCAAGGACTTCCAACACTATGTCGAAAAGCAGAGGTGATAGGGGACAGCCCTGTCGTGTTCCTGAACGTAGAACAAAGGGCTTCAGTTTTTCACCATTAATTATGAGATTAGCTGAGGGTTTGTCATATATGGCCTGTATTATGTTAAGGTATTTTGCTTCTATACCTATTTTATTAAGTGTTTTAATCATAAATGTATGTTGTATCTTGTCAAATGCTTTTTCTGCATCAATAGATATAATCATACGATTTTTGTCCTTTGTTTTGTTTATGTGATGTATCACATTGATGGATTTGCGGATGTTGAACCATCCTTGTGCCCCAGGTATGAACCCCACTTGGTCATGATGAATAATCTTTTTAATGCATTGTTATATTCGATTTGCTAGAATTTTGTTTGGGATTTTTGCATCTGTATTTATCAGAGATATTGGTCTGCAGTTTTCTTTTTTTCGTGTTGTCCTTACCAGATTTTGGTATCAGGGGAATGTTGGCCTCATAAAATGAGTTAGGGAGTACTGTCTCTTCTTCAATTTTTTGGAAGAGTTTGAGCAGGGTTGGTATTAGATGCTCTTTGAAGGTTTGGTAGAATTCACTAGTGAAGCCATCTGGTCCAGGATTTTTGCTTTTGGGAAGGTTTTGGATGACTGATTCAATTTCGTTACTGGTAATCGGTCTGTTTAGATTTTCCAGTTCTTCATGGTTCAGCCTAGGAAGGCTATATATTTCTAAGAACTTATCCATTTCTTCTAGGTTATTGAATTTGGTGGCCTATAGTCCTTCATAGTATTCTTGGATGATCCTTTGTATTTCTGTGGTGTCCGTGATAACTTCCCCTTTTTCATTTCTGATTTTGTTTATTAGTGTCTTCTTCCTTTTTATCTTAGTGAGTCTAGCCAAGGGTTTGTCAATTTTGTTAATCTTTTCATAGAAGCAGCTCTTTTTCACATTAATTTTTTCAGGCTACACCTGATTTTCTCTGGATACCATTTGCTTGGAGTGTCAATTTCCACCCTTTCACTTTGAGTCTATGCTTGTCCTTGTAGCTGAGATGTGTCTCTTGGAGACAACGTATGGTTGGGTTTAGTTTTTTGATCCAATCTGCTACTCTGTGCCTTTTTATTGATGAGTTCAGTCCATTTACATTTAGGGTGATTATTGATATTTGAGGATTTCCTGTCATTCTATCTTTAGTTTTCTGGTAAGGCTGTGTCTCCATTTTTTCTTTGCCTTTTTTGTTGTTGTCCATTATTTCTGTGTGGTGGTATTCTATGATGTTTTCCTCTGTTTCTTTTTTTATTACAGTATATGTTTCAGTTCTGGATATTTTTTTTTGAGTGGTTACCCTTAAGTTTGTGTAAAAGACAGTTTGATATTTAGAGTATTCCATTTTCTTCAGCATGCTTACTTTCTCCATTCCCATATTCTGGTTCAGGCCTTTACTCTTCCCCTTTTTATGTTTTGGTTGCCACAAATTGTCCCTGTTGATGGTGGTCGAATAGCCTCCTTTAGCATTTCTTGTAGTGCAGGTCGTGTATTAGAAAATTCCCTCAGCTTCTGTATGTCTGGAAAGGTCTTTATTCCTCCTTCATATCTAAAGGATATCTTTGCTGGATATATTATTCTTGGCTCATAATTTCTCTTTCAATAATTTGAATATTTGGTTCCACTCCCTCCTGGCTTGTAGAGTTTCTGCTGAAAAATCTGATGATAATCTAATGGGCTTTACTTTGTAGGTTACCGTCTTTTTTCCCTGGTTGCCTTGAGAATTCTTTCTTTGTCGTTGATTGTAGACAACTTCAATACAATGTGCCTTGGAGAAGGCTGGTTGGGATTGAGGTAATTAGGTGTTCTATTTGCTTCTTGGATTCGAGTTTCCAGTTCTGTCCACAATTTTGGGAAGTTCTCATCGAAAATTTGTTTGAATATATTCTCTGTTCCCTTCTCTCTTTCTTCTCCTTCTGGTATGCCCATTATTCTTATATTGCTCTTTCTGATAGAGTCAGAAAGTTCTTGTAGCATTCTTTCATTTCTTTTAAGTCTCAAGTCTTTTTTCTTCCATCTCTGTAATTTCCACATTTCTATCTTCGATGTCACTGATTCTTTCCTCCGTCTGGTCAACTCTGCTACCTAAGCTGGTTATTTCATTCTTAATTTATTCTATTGAGTTCTTAATCTCCAGAAATTCTATTTGGTTCTTTTTTAAAATTTCAATCTTTTTTGTAAAATGTTCATGTTGTTCTTTGATTGTGTTTCTGAGTTCATTAAACTACCTTTCTGTGTTTTCTTGCATCTCATTGAGTTTTTCCAGAACTGCAATCTTGCATTCTCTGTCATTTAAGTCACATATTTCCATATCTTTAAGTTCCTTTCTGGAGACTTTTCACTTTCTTTCTGAGCTCTCTTGTTGCCATGGCTATTCATAGCAATTACTGATTTACTATTTCTCTTCCTAGACATCTAAAGGAGTGGCTTCTGCAACAGGTTGATAGGAAGAGGTCTTTCTTTTGTTTTCCAGTACTTGTTGGTAGCATGTTTTATTTTCTCTCCGACTGCAGCCTTTTTTTCTCTCTCACAAAGTAGTGCTATGTTTTCTCTGCACTATTACAGCTTCTCACACAATGGGGGGGATTCCCTTGGTGACGGGCTTCTCCTCTGTTAACAGTTTGCCTGGGTCACAGGGCACAGTGTCTGTGTGGGTATGAGGAGAGCTTTTGAAGTTCCAAAGCTCTTCCTGCACCAGATTCAGAGCCCATATGTTTCAGCAGTTCTGTTTACTACTGCAGGGATCCACCCAAATAGGTGGGGCCAGGGGCAGGGTGAGTTGTGAGAGGTGGCCCAGAGCAATGGTGGCAACCACCACCACAGCCGGTCCTGCTTCCACAGCTTCCTCCCCTTTGCCAGAACTAGTTGGGCTGTGAATCTGTGTCTGCGGTCCACAGTTCTCAGAACAACTATTCTGTTCTTTTGATCTGACACTGCTAATGTTCCGCTTCTAACACCAGGCAAATGGGGGCGGGGCGAGCTCTGGGAAGGTAGGGAGGGGGCGGCTAGTCTCAGTGCCCAAGGCTTCTGTTCTCTGCTCGGCATTGAGGGCTTAAACCACCGTTTTCAGCCTTCTTCCCTCAGTCTTTTCTGTAAGGTCTCTGCCATGAGCATTGGGTTCAGCCGTGATCTATGCTGTCCCCTCAGCCCTATGGGCCATAAACAGAGCCCTAGCAGTCCGAGTTCTTCCCTCTCCCACATCTGTAGTAGTTCCAGGAGGCAGCGAGCTTGGAGCACTCAGCTAGGTCTGTTTCCTGTGTCCGCGCGGCTCCGTTTCTGCACTTCTCCCTTCCCTCCCGCCCTGCGCATGCGCAATTTGCCCACCTTTAGGTGAATGCAGTAGTACACCTCTTCGTCTTGCCTGTCTGCTGTGCAGGGAGTTCTTTATGGAGTTATAGTGGTTCGATTAGTTGTAAATTCCGGGGGAGATTTACAAAGGCTCACCTCACGCCACCATTTTGATGACGTCCCCGCACTTACTTATTTCTGACCTGGTCCTCCTCCCTAAAACCTAAATCATTCTGCTTTGTTATGTAAACTCAACTCTTTACAGAAATCAACCAACTAGCCAACCAACCAAATAAACAAAGAAGTAAGCATACAACAAAGTTCCCTATATCACTTATGACAGTTAGCTGTGCTAACAAAATTAATCCTAAATCTTATAATTGCTCTAATATAATTAATGTGTAATTGTTGCCCATATAGCAATATTGGGAAAATGAGTAGGTAAATGTGGTAGCCATCTTCCATGCAATGATTTAAGGACCCAGTCTGACAAAAGCTCTGCCACGTTCAATCTGACTTCTAAGGTCTCCCTAGGTGGCATCTTCACTCCAACCAGACAGCCAGAGAATATGAAAATAGCATGGGAAAGTACACATAGAAGATGTCCTGGGCTGGGCCTAGAAGAAGACACTCAAATTCTATATGCTGGAAATTTGTCTCAGGGAAATCATTTATTGTAATGATATCTAGTAAATCTAGGCCCTGTTTGGAGAGTCAGCTGTCTGTGTTCAATTGAAACTAAGGAATATTGATAGATAATCACATTCTCAGAGACTTCTCTCCATTCTCTTGCTTCCACTAAATGCTGACTTATTTCTGAAGACACCATTCATTTCTCTTTCACCCTCTCTACTGATAAATTTTTAATTCTTGTACCATGGAATCAACTGTTCTACCACAGAATCCAAAGGTCTTTGTCCTCTTTGCTCATTCTTGCCTTAAGACAATTACCACTCTACAGTTCTTTTAATATATGTAAAACAATAAATGAACAGAGAATAAAGCAAAAGGAATGAAGCAATTAGTGAGCAAATAATAATCCAATAAAATAAAACAACTTGCTTTGTTTAAAAATCATACTACTACTTGACCGCGTCATTTCTCCTTCATATTTGTTTCATGTCTCCTTCATTTTCTGAAGACTTTGCTTCTTATTTTCAATTTTACTCCCTACCAAAATTTTTAATGTTGTCATGGGTGACCTAGCCAACATATTGAACCCAGATTTCTTTGACAACCTCAATTTAAATATCCTTACCCTCTAGTCTGTCAAATACACCTTAGAGCAAAAATCATTTTACCTACAAAATCACTAAATAAGTTACTTCATTTTCTGCCCACAATCTAGTATCCTTTCATCCTGCTCGTTTAAACACTCTTGTTGCAATAATGATCACCATCATCATCATCATCAATAGTCTTGCCTAAAATTTTGCTGTTTTTCATCATTTTGTGGTGTATTCAGTCTATCCAAACTCTAAATCTACTTAATTCACTTAGTCCATTTTCTTACGGTATAGCTGCCATAAAACAATCATACAACAGGACAGATTACTGTTCATATAAATTTACTCATTTCAAGTCTTGCAAATAAAGTCTGAAGATCTTATCCACTGTAATAACAACTCTAGACCTTCTCCAATCTCCCGAATATCCATATCCTTCCTGTAATCATCATCTCTCTTTAAGAAAACCCTCTCACTTCCTAATTAACAGAGAAAAGAAATGTAAATCTACTGGGAATGTTCTTCTTCTTCTTTTTTTTTTTTTTTTGCTGTTTCCAAGCACAAATCCCCATTTGAATTTTTACTCATTCTCTCCTAGTTTCCTCCAGTTTCAATAAAGAAAATGTAATTTCCCTATGTCCCAGTTGTACAAAGAAACTTCCACAATCAGTGATCTCTTCTCATACCTCCAAAGGATTATTTGCTACATAATAACACCTAACAAAATCTGAACAGGATTAAATACTTCTCAGCATAAATGCAACAAGGAAGACAACAAAAACTATAAAAAAAATGTCATATCTATTTTTCATCTAGCACTAATATTATCTGTCCCTTCACCTTCATAGAAAAACTTTTAAAAATACTTGTCTACAATGAAATTTATCAAATGTCCTCATCTTCAACTCATTCATGAATTTTTTCCAAGGAGGTTACTGCCCTCAATATATAAATACAGCTCTCAGTGGGAGCATCTGTGTATCCATCGCAATAAAGCCAATGGACTTCTATATATTTTTATGTTATTTGATTTTTCAGCAGCATTTGAAACTGTAGTTGTCCCTTTTGAAACATTCCAAGCACTCATTTTGTTTTGACACTATACTCTGTTGGTTTTATGTCTTCTCATCTGACTTTCTCTGAAGAGGGGTATTGGCTGAGGAGAGCAGATGTCCCAGTGGTATTACTGATACTGCATCAATTATTCACCACTTCTTTTCCAAGCAAAATAATGTCTAGAATGAGGATGGAAATCACAGGAAGAGTTATCTATTCGTACTGTTTTAATCTCAGTCTGCACAGGATCCCCCAAGAGAACCATCATTTCCATTTTTTAGGTATGTGATGAGAAATACACTTTTTTTTTTTGAAAGATACTCATTAACGAGTCGGGAAAATTAGAAGGGTTATCCTTTCTATTTCAAAACAGTCTATTTTGCAACCTTTAACTAAGGTGATATCATCTGAGCCGTTCACATTGTCTTAGTTATTTCTTTGTCCTCTAGGAAACTTTGTCTTTAACTATTGTAAAAATCAATAATGGAGGAAGGAAAGTCATAAAAAGATCATTAGGTAAAAAGAAGATTAAGATGAAAAGAAGATACATATGTTAAATTCCTAAATAGATTATCTGTTCATCACTGCTATCTTTGTTACAGTTCAAAGCTGCCTACCCATAGTGTTGTAGAAGAAATGAATATGTAACTACCTGGGAAGGAGGCAAAAAAGAATAGTCACTGTATGCTACCTTAGAATTTTTTATTCAGTGGATTTGGAGTAAGAACTATGAATAGGTATTTTAAGTCAGTTCTGTGGGTGATTTTTCATGACAATGGTTTGGGGACTTTAATTTGAGAATAACTAGGTTTTAAAATTTATATATTTAATCTGCAGAATAAGATTATTGGAACATAGTGATACCTCCTCAATTACTTCCAAGTCTGTGTTATGGGGGAAAAAACATTCTAGTGAATCTCTAGAACACTAGTGCACATTTTAGCAGTAATGTAAAGGTACATTGGAGATTATCAAAAGAAAGTGAATTCTAAGATCAGAAGTATAAAATACTGAAACTGGTTTCTTTCAAAAAAATAATAGAGATACATTTAAACTATGATAAGTTGGAGTGGAGACAAAGAAATGGAAGGAAGTGATTATAGTAAAGGAAGAGTTTCGTTTGGGGAGATAAGAGTGGTTACGATTGGGTGTCTACCATAGTTTCATTTATTGATCTAGGTGGTGGTTATAAGAGTAAACTTTTTTATTCCCAATTAAAATTCTTTGTTTTATATGTATGTGATGGTATGCATATTAAAAGTATTTATATAAAGACTGAATGATTGGCCATTGATAAGAGCTGCAACAGACAGATCCATGATGAATCTCTGAGAAACATCTAACTAGAAATCTGATTATCAAATTGCATGCTTAAGTCTTCGCAGATTGACTGCTTTTCCAAAATTGTAACATACTTTGAAATAATCATATTGACTAAAGATAGAAGACTCCAACTGATTGTTGTTTGGTTGTGCTCTCATTTCTGGTGAGGGTGATTTCATAAATTTTATTTTTCTACATGTAGCTTTACCTTCTTGATGATCACACCCAGTCTACAAAGTTGAGAAGTATCATTCAAAAGATCTAGAAAGTTTCTTCTTATTTTTAATAATTTATGGATATATGAATGAAGATATAATACTTTAAGTCATTAACATCTATAAACCAATAAAGGAAATGGTCTCAGTAGAACCACCACTAGAATTTTAAGGTATTATGTGAGTTCAATATCAGTAGTTAGATATTTTTTTATTAATGTCAGCAATTAACAATTTTATTAATAGCCATTGACTCTAGGAGACATATTCAAACTAATTAAATTTCATTTACTCTTAGAATACTATTCAAGAATTGTTACTGAGTGTGTGGAACTAGAAGTTAAATAAGAGATTAGAATCAGACAAACGTTAATACTAAGGACCATTTTGAGTGAGAAACTATGTATTAGCTTCAAGAGCAAATAAAGACACTACGAACAGATGAATTCCTTTAGGACATTTTATCCTCAATTTGGTATACTTTGACCTTCTTTACTGTCTGTACTATATTGCACATTTGTTTATAGAGTCTAATATCAGAAATAAAGTAAATTGCGTTGAGTTCTGAAGCACTTTCCTTGTAGACATAAAGATTAAATTTCTCTCTTATGGCTGCAGCGTGAGTATTGCATTTTCAGCTGGTTAATCCTTATAATCTATCGCCCCATCTCAATTCTCACAAAAAATAAAAAGCTTGTTAAAACAAGATAAGACATTATCTCCTCACTGAGGGCTAATTCTGAGACTCTGGGAAAAAATCTTACTTCACTGAAATTCTCATGTAAATTAAATTAAATGTAAAAATGCACTTAATACAAGACGGTTCTGAAGACGTTACCACTGAACTGAGATCCCCATGACTCCCCAGTTAACACAGCTGGAGGATGCCCTTAGTGAGGCCAACACCATACACAGCTGTAGTTCCCCAAGGACTAATTTTTCTTAAAGTTGTTTCCTTTTAACTGAATTCCATAAAACCAACAATCACAAACGTATGTGGCAAACAACAGGTGAAATATTTTTATAGATTTGTATAAATCAGTGATTTTTAAATACTTCTGGTTTTAAACATCAAATTACGATCTGAAAAAGTTTGTGGTTCTTTTCCTAGAAAATTAACTTATACTAAATAAAGCATACAGATTCACATAATCCATATCACTCTGGAGTCCATCCCTGGACTGCCTACCGCTAAGATTCAGGTAAAAATACCCTAAAATGTGTCACTCAATACAGAAAACAAAGATAAAAACAAAACTAGAACATCTATTAAGTTTGGAGTAGTTTTATTCTCATGCATAGAGAACGTTAAATCAATTCATATCATTTATTTTAAAAACACCACAAAGATTTCCGAATAGTGACAACACTTTCTTGGGCATCAATTGAAATGGTACCCACGGTGGTGATTTATTTAATTCAACAATTCCCCTTAGGCTTTAACACATGAACAGATTTTAATAAGGTGTTCTCTTGAAGTTAAACAGTAGAAAATCAAGACTGTGGCACACATTCCCTATGTATCTGAAGAAGGAACAGCATCCTGACATATCTGTAGCTTATCTTATGAGAAAATGTAATGCTGAAATTAGGAACATTATTACTGAGAAACCTATCTGCAATTTGGTCTCTGTTATCCAAACATTAACGTGCCTCAAGTCATTTAACAATAATTTTGATCAAATAATTAACTATTAACCAGGAGTGATTTTTATTTCATAATTAATATTTTAATTCCCTGAATAGTAGGTAGGTATGGTAGAATGGACCACCAAATTCTACTCCAACTTACAAATGTACCCACATGGACTGCAAGGGCTGGAAATCCAAAGCCACATTGGCAGGCCTTTTTGCATGGAGGGTTTAGATGACCCCTATACAACTCAGGTTCTGGGTACTGTTTGACCATCAGAACAATTCACATGATCCCTGAATTCAGAACGTAAAGAGAGAAAGAGGCTTCCAAATTACTAGTAAGAATATTAAAGGTAGCATCATGGTTCTGGAGCTAAGAGAATTCAACAGGAAGTCTGGGAATTCCTGAATCCAGATTACAGACTGCTAAGAGAGAGTCATCTTGAAGACAGCAGCCAAGATGACTCTTGTGAATCAGGGGTTTCCAGACTCTCTGGGTTCAAATGGCTCAAAAGTAGTGGCTATCCTGACAGAACCGCGCTAGTTGCTGAAAAAGAGTGTTGATCCAGTGCAGCGCAGAGTCCTTCCTTTCCAGTATTTGTGTAAGTATATAAATCCCTGCATTAGCTTCACACCCTCTAAATTCACCAGTTCACTTTCTATTATGTGCATCAAAAACTGGATGATGCATATGACAGAAGCAAACGCAAATAAACTAGTGACGGTATAATATAAAATGTTCAGGTTGTATATTTGCCTCTGTGGGCTTCTTAAACTTTTACTTTCTCTTAATTCTGTGGACATACGTCTAAGATCAAGGAGGCTGCAGGGCTGACTTCTGGTGAGACATCTTTTCCTGGCTTACAGAAGGCTGTTTCTTCACACAGCCTTTCCTTTGTGCACGTGGAGACAGAGAGAGGGGGAGAGAGAGAGAGAGAGAGAGAGAGAGAGAGAGAGAGAGAGAGAGAGAGAGAGAGAGAGAGAGAGAGAGAGAGAGAGAAAGTTTTCTGGTGTCTCTTTTTCTTCTTATAAGGATACCAATCTTTTCAGATTAGTGTCCTACGCTATTAACCTCATTTAATCTTATTTACCACCCTGAAGGCCCTATCTTCATATATACTAAGACTACTGTTTAGGGCTTCAACATGCTAATTTGGCGAGGGATACGTAATATGTATCATGCTATGCTTTACACATACACACACACACACACACACACGCACTCACACCCCTCTACCCAACCCTCAATCTGAAATATACAAGAATAAAGACTCTGACCAGAAGCTTACCCTGTCTTCTCTCTTCCAATAATAGACCAATACATTTATTATGAATGACAACTCTGTTGTTAGTACTTTTTACCTTGGAAAAAGTATATTTTCTTTCTAGAGTGGAATTCTATATCTCTGATGCCTAGGAGACTGATTTGCATTTAATCCATGCTCAAACTATTTATTAATCGATCAATATTAATTGCCATATACTTATTTTCCTAAATAAATTATTTCCTGTCTATGTCACTCAAGAGCTTTCTTGCCTTTTTCTTTTTAATAATTTATCAACATTTTCCCATATCTAAAAACAAACTGATCACATTTGCTTTTACATAGTCAACTGTGAGATAGATCAAGGCAGTGTTTCCTCTTTCTTTTTCATTCAAGATCCTGACAGTCTGCCCACAAACTACATCTCATGCCATTTCTCCCTTCCAACCGGTTTTGCAAACAGCACAGAACAAAAACCCTTAGTGTCATTTAATCCATCTGAACATGTATTTGGCTCTACTTCGAAAATATATCTGTGATTGATCACTTCTAATTACCTCCATTTTGACCACTATGTCGGTCTCTATTTTGATTAATGCCACAACGTCCAAAAAGGTCTCCCTGATTCAGCTAATGTCTTCTTCTAATTTCTTCTTCAAGAATGATCCTGTTACAATGAAGTCCAACCATGTTTCACCTTCCCAAAATCACTGCAGTAGTTTTCCTTCTTGCTCATGCTCGTGGAGGCCTTGCACAGCGTGGTCCCACTAAAGCTTAGGTTTCAGCCTGTTTTATCGCCTGCAACCTTAGCTCATTCTTCCTGGTTATCATGGCCTCCAGGCGATTCCTTAAACTACTCATAGACACTGAATTTGTTTGTCCCACTTCTTATAATAATTCTCACCCGAGTATTTATGTGGCTAACAATTTGATTTTCTTTATGTTTTTGTTCAAAAGATAGCATTCACAAATAGTCCTTGTTCATGGAGGAGGTGAGTTCTTTATGAAACAATAAATGCACATATTTCATTGGCATAACCCTAAACTTATGTTTAATAACAAGTCTAAATATAGCATCATAAGTTGTTTGACCTCTCCCACTTTCCCAATCCTTTACCTCACAATCGATTAAAGAAACACCTTCATAGATAAAAGAAAAATAAATACATTAAAAAAGTGCCCTTCAACTGGAGCAATCTTCTTTACAGTTTATACTAAGAAGGCACATTGAAACTAAATAAAAACCTATAAGGAAAGCTCCGGAGATAAATCCTTATGCTGTATTAATTGTAGTAACAAATAAAAATGGCTTTAAATAAAGACTCTTCATTAAGGGGTTTATAGGTATGTAGATCCCATTATAAGTGAGACACCAGAAAAAACAAACAACATATATGTATACGTATATATATACATACAAATATATGTATATATATGCTATTTAAGAAATGAGTGACACAATGATTAAAAAGTCTACCTCAACAAACCAATCCCAGATATCTCTCAATGAAATTTCACTGTATGAAAATGAAAAGAAAAACCACATATTAGGGCTGGCCCGGTGGCTCAGGCGGTTGGAGCTCCATGCTCCTAATGCCAAAGGCTGCTGGTTCTATTCCCACATGGGCCAGTGGGCTCTCAACCACAAGATTGCCAGTTCGACTTCTCGACTCCCGCAAAGGATGGTGGCTCCACCCCCTTCAACTAAGATTGAACATAGGCACCTTGAGCTGAGCTGCCGCTGAGCTCCCAGGTGGCTCAGTTGGTTGGAGCACGTCCTGTCAACCACAAGGTTGCCAGTTGGAGTCCCGCAAGGGATGGTGGGCTGTGCCCCCTGCAACTAACAATGGCAAATGGACCTGGACTGAATGGCACCTTCCACAACTAAGATTGAAAGGACAAGAACTTGACTTGGAAAAAGTCCTGGAAGTACACACTGTTCCCTAATAAAGTCCTGTTCCCCTTCCCCAATAAAATCTTAAAACAAACAAACAAACAAACAAACAAACAAACAAACATATATTAGATACTAAAATGAGAGCTGTGTAGTTGTATAGTTCTAATGTAGAAATCTTAAATTACTGTTCAATTACATACTGAAACTTGGTCACTTCTACAGAAATGACCTGTTCATCTCTTAAGGTTAGAGTACACAGGTTGTATTTTGATGGCTACTACCAAGGGGTAACACAGTATCTATCTGAGCCTTAGTCTATAACTCAAAGACTAAGCCAAAAAACATCCTACTCAAGACTGACAAGGGAACCAATGTGAGCAATATGTGCATTCAGACAGCTTTAACAAAACTTTCAACTACTGATTTTTCTACTGGTTTTCAAGATTATACCTTGCTTTACAAACCTACCAGGCCCCTTTTTCCATAAAATGTTCCACATGAACATGGAATTATAACTTGCAAATACTATGAAGTTATTTTGTTTGTCCCCACTGATTAACAAATAATATTTAATTAAATTAGACTTATATCTTAGGAAAGAAGGCAAAACTGTGAACTGCATGATGAAACTGGAAAGATGGTCCAAATAGAAGTAACATTAGAATAAAGAACTAATGCCTGCTTACAATGGGTTAGGAAACCATAGACTGAAGGCCAAATTAGGTGTAATACCTGTTTTGGTGCACCTGTGAGCCAAGAAAAGTGTTTATATTATTAAATGGTAAAACGGAACATTCTGTGACATGTGAAAATGATACGACATTCAGATTCTTGTGTCCATTAATGAACTTTTATTGAAACACAGCTACGTTCATTTGCTTACATATTGTTTATGGCAGCTTGTGCATTATAGGACAGAACCAAGTAGTTGGGACAGAAACCGTATGACCCACAAAGCCTAAAATATTTACAATCTGACTCTCTACAGAAAAAGTTTGCATGCATTGGTGTAAAATAATATTGATTATTAATGTTGCTGATTCTGTGGGTTCACTGGGCTCAGTGCCATGTGCCATAGCAGAGGTTAGCTACATCGTTGCACTCAGCTAGATGCTTGGCTGAAGCTGGAACATCCAGGATGGTCCCTCTATGTATTCTTTCATAATTCATAATTGTATTTCCTAAGCGTTTTTACAGCATAGGGGCTGATTTCTAAAGAGGAACATTGATGGAGAACACACGTTGGTGTGTCAGTGTTTATATCTGCCTGCATATGTTCGCCAATTTCCCATTGACCAAAGCAGGAAAAATTGCTAAGCCCAGACTCCATATCAGAGATGACTACATAAAGACTACATACTGGGAGTTAAGGCACACTGGTCCAAGTAATGTTAGAGTCTCCTGTAATTCTTAATTACACTTTATTTGTGATTTAATTACCCTTTTTGGTTCTTTACAAATAGTAAGAATACTTAATTTATATTAAGTTTTCTAAAAAATATTCAATTTCAGTCTTCTATTCGAGTTTGATTCAATGTTCAATTGTTTCTCACTTGTCTTATTTCCTTGTATTTTGTGATTTTTCACTAAAATGGTTTTTCATGGAGTTTCATCCAAATTGTGAGCATGCAGAGTCCCTTTAAAATGATTTGTGTTTACTTTAGATTCATTTTTATCCAACCAGATCAACTGAATTCAGAATGAAGAATTATTAAAGCTAGCTTGTCATTATTAATTCTCATGAAATGTTTACTTTTCTCTCCCTCTAGCTCTTCATTTTGAGGCAGGTAGCTTTTCTTGATCTATCATACAGTGAGATAGTGCACTCTTACACAGAAGTGACAGTCACTTGAAGTCCCAAGTGTATCTAGAAGTTCCAGTAAAAGACTCACTACCTTGAAACAGTCCCACAAATATATATTAAATAAACAAACAAACAAACAAAACCCTCAATTTCCTCATGTCTCATTTTATAATGCTCTCAGGGCAAGAAGCTGGTTGCCCTAAAATGCCATTTGCATCTCTTCTTTCTTGCTTTAAAGTAGTTTTTGGTCTCAGGATTCCTTGCTTTCTTGCCAGATCCTTGATGTGATCACAAAGTTGGTTTTCTCTTTGATTTTACCCAGCGCTTCTAGGACTTTTCAGCAGAAGGATGTCATGACATATATTCCAGCCTTATGCTGGAAATGTAAGATAAAGTTACTTCTTTTAAAAATAATTCCAAACTAAATTGTACTAGGAAAAAAATGATATAAAAGAAATAAGTTTTGTAGAGCCTTTACTTAGATTCAATCATTATGAAGATTTTATAACATTGCTTTATCTATTCACAGATTTGTTTTGAGGGGTTTTAAAGAATTTCCCTGACTTTGTGTCATTTTACTCCATATATTTCTATAAGCATTTTGTAAACACTTGCAGCTTTCCTTATATAACTGCAATGCCCTTACCGTACCTGACAATATTAAATTAATATCATCCTTTATATCATGTAATATTATATTCAAATTTCCCAATATCTCAAAAATGTTTTTTTATAATATTCCAATCAGCATCCATGTTCACATTTCCATGAATTATATCTTTTACATCTTTTTAAACCTAGAACTGCCTTTATCCTGCTTTTACTTTCCTTTTTCTTGTTGAAGATATATTTTTTTTCTATAGAAAATGTAATATTTTTGTTCATGCAGTTTTAAAGCAACTTCAATCCTCCTTTTGTCTTTCTCCATGTCTGGTCATGTAAAAATCATTATGAACTAAATTTTGCCAATCCAATGGACATTTCTATATTCCCATCTTGCTTGTTCTCTCAGCAGCAAATGGACATTCATGTGGAGACTGATCAGCAATTGCCCAGTAGAGGATGGTAATATTGAGTGAAGACCATGATGTATGGTGGCCAAAAGTTACAAAGTAGAAAACAATGATTAACATTTTCTCAGATAAATATATTGCTGTGCAAACATACAACAACATGAAAATAAATTTAAATGAATACTTTTATATATAAAACTCCAATCTTCTTTAAAATCACCTTTTCCTTTGGAGCTTTGTGTGAAATATACCAAATTAACTAAATGTAAAGCATTGGTATTGACTAATTTCTCTGTACTATTTATAAAAGGCTTATTATGTTCCTAATACTTAGTACTGATGACAATAGAAGTCATCAAATATTGAAACTATGATAGAGTGACACATATTGATCAATAATCCAGTAATGCAATAATTATTTTCTCCATACTGAGGTCCAAAATGTTAATGAATATATAGATGGTGACAGAGGTATTGAGAGGTACTGAGTGGTAAAGACAGAATTTAAATCCTGGCTGGTTGTCAGACAGCATGTCTTTACTACTTTTTGAGGACCATATTCTTTACCTTACAGAAACATTGTAATTAGAAAAAATAACAATAATCCCTAGCAATACATGGACATTTTTCTTGATTGAAAGAGAGTTATTTTCCAAAATCTTTTTTTTTGAATTAATCCAGTGTTTCTTAATGTTTTCTTATAGTTGTGTTTTTTTATCTTCTGGTATCAATTCTGCATTCTGGCAGATAAAATAAACTACTTAAATTTGAGCAAATTAGCCTGGGAGCAGCATCATTCTTAGAGTGTAGAGAAAATGCACATGAATTTTTATTTAGATGAGATGCTTAAATAACATTAATATGATTATCACACAAAGAAATGGGTCCAAGTCTTTAACTATTTTTATTAAAATGTTTTATTCCTGATTAAAATAAAAGGTAAAAATCTTGTTCTTCATATATTGTCTTATTTTGTTGCTGAATTTATGAACACAGCACAAACTTCATTTATTCCATTCTTTCAACTGCCTTTTTTATCCTAATTCCTAATTTGAGGAATAAAAAGGTTTTGACATGTAATTTAAATCATACTAGATAAGCGTGCGTGTGTGAGAGACAGAGACAGAGATAGAGAGATTGATTGATTGTTTGAATAAAAATTTTAATCTTTGAAAATTCTATCCAGAAAGAGGAGGAACATATAAAGAACACTTGAATAACAAAGGTACCATTTAGAGCAAGTCAAGCCCCAAAAAGAATTCCTTTAGGGAAGATAAATAAATATATTTTAAGATAAGGTTTTCAGACAAAACTGCAATTATAGTGGCACAACTATTTCAATGAAACAGGCATAGCATCTCCTATATAGTAAATGGACTTAAAATCAACCTGAAAATCCAATATTCTTGATGAAGCTATTTCAAATTAGGGCAAGGAGAAAAACAATAAAATACAACACTCTGATCATGTAACATATTTAATGGTTTTATTGTCATAATCTACCTATATTTATAGTATTTTTATGTCATGTTGCTCTCATCTTTTATATTCTTGAATCCTAATCCAAATATTATAAAATATAGTTTATCTGATAGAATTATTATAAAATGATAGGTATCATGTGTTATTAGATTATATTTCAAGAATTAGAATCAAAGTTATCTTTAAACTTATTTTTAAAAATAAAATAAACAAGGAATGTTTTAGAAAATAAAAAAAAAACTCTATGGATTTTTATATCCAAATTTTAAAACATTTTCAGTCATTTAATAAACGTTTTTAAGTGATTTTAATGTTTCTTTTTTTCAGTTTTTTTTTTAATTAAAGTTTATTGGGGTGACAATTGTTGGTAAAGTTACATAGATTTCAGGTGTACAATTCTGTATTACATCATCTATAAATCCCATTGTGTATTCACCACTCAGAGTCAGTTCTCCTTCCATCACCATATATTCGATCCCCTTTACCCTCATCTACCATCCTCCTTCCCTCTCACCCTCTGGTTACCACTAAACTATTGTCTGTGTCTATGAGTTTTTGTTTCTCATTTGTTTGTCTTGTTTTTTGTTCTTTTGGGTTTATAGACCACATATCAGGGAAATCATATGGTTCTCTGCTTTTTCTGTCTGACTTATTTCACGTAGCATTATAATCTCAAGATCCATCTATGTTGTCACAAATGGTTCTATTTCATCTTTTCTTACCACTAAATAGTATTTCATTGTGTACATATACCACAACTTCTTTATCCATTCATCTGTCGAAGGACATTTTGGTTGTTTCCATGTCTTGGCCACAGTAAATAAAGCTGTAATGAACATCGGAGCACACGTGTCTTTATGGATAAATGTTTTCAGATTTTTTGGGTAGATACCCAGGAGAGGGATTGCTGGGTCATATGGTAATTATATTCGTAATTTTTTGAGGAACCTCCACACTGCCTTCCATAGCGGCTGCACCAGTTTGCATTCCCACCAACAATGTATAAGGCTTCCTTTTTCTCCACAGCCTCTCCAACACTTGTTACTACTTGTCTTGTTGATAGCCATTCTAACTGGGGTGAGGTGATATATCATTGTGGTTTTTATTTGCATTTCTCTGATGATTAGTGATGTTGAGCATTTTTTCATATGTCTATTTGCCATTTGTGTTGGAAGTCCTTGCCAGAGCAATCAGTCAAGAGAAAGAAATAAAAGGCATCCAAATTGGAATGAAGAAGTTAAAGTGTCACTCTTTGCAGATGACATGATGCTATATATAGAAAACCCTAAGGACTCCACCAAAAAGCTATTAGAAACAATCAACGGATACAGTAAAGTTGCTGGCTACAAAATCAACGTAGAAAAGTCCATTGCATTCCTATATACTAACAATGAAATCTCAGAAAAAGAAATAAAAAAAAAACAACAACAATTCCTTTTGCAATTGCAGCAAAAAGAATAAAATACCTAGGAATAAACTTAACCAAGGATGTGAAAGACCTATATGCTGAAAACTATAAGATATTTTTAAAATAAATTGAAGAAAACACAAAGAAATGGAAAGACATTCCGTGCTCATGGATTGGAAGAATCAACAGAGTTAAAATGGCCATATTACCCAAAGCAATATACAGATTCAATGCAATCCCCATCAAAATCCCAATGGATTTTAATGTTTCTTAATCCAAAATGTATTCTGTAATTGCCTTTAAAATTATTATACAACAATAATTTTAAGAGAATACTGAAATGGAACTGAAGCTTCTTTTACTGTTCTTGAAGAATGTCTTTGCTGTAATTATGAAAGACACATATAAAGTATAAAGACAAAAATCTCTTTTTAACAATCCCCATTGGTGATTCACATTATTTATTAGAAAATTATAATTATAATGAATACATTTCAAGAACACACACTTCCAGTCAAAACCATCTGGATGGTGTTTAATGACAGAGGACACTCTGCACTTCTCCACTGACTTTATACACGAAAGATGTGATCGGTCCTCACACGGCACACGGCAAGGAGACTTTTATCAGAATATTGTCTCACATGTTAAATTCACAACTCCCAGGATCTTCCTGTGGTTTTGCTTTTTGAAACTGTGATTTTGAATGATTGAAATGACCAGTGTGGGTCCAGAGAACAGAAGTTGGGACTTTTAGAGCTAATTTTACTTAAAGATGCAAAATAATAATAATAATAATAATAATAAATATTTATATATATATATATATATATATATATATATATATATAGAGAGAGAGAGAGAGAGAGAGAGAGAAACTCTGTTCTACCTAAAATTTGACATAATGAATAAATAATACTTAAATAAACAAATAAAAGAGAACTCTCATAACATTACCAAGAACTATATTGGGTGCGTAGTATTCATCTGTGTATAGCAGGAAACAAATAGGAGACCTAAGATTGGGATTTTTTAAGCAGATTATATTTATAAGTTATTATAAAGACACACATGGTTGTACAAAAAATGAGCTGTCACCATTCCTAGGCCCAAGGAAACAACATTGTCCTACCTCATATATCTATATCTATATCTATATCTATATCTATAGATAAATATATATATAATCAGTGAAATCAGAATGCCCTATATATATGTATATATATATATATACACATATATATAGATATATATGTCCTACCTCATGTATATATATATATTACATAATATATATGTAATATATATATATATATATATTTATAAAATATATGTGTGTGTGTGTGTGTGTGTTTTCTTAAAGAAAATCTGTAAGCTATTCTATTTTTTTTGTCAGTTGCCTTTCACTAATTGGCGAGTTTCTCCACATGCTGTTTTAACATACTAATAAAAGGAAAATTGCTTCACAAAGGAAGAAATTTTATCAAAGCTGTGCTAATTAGAGATAATATTTTTAAACAAGCTGATCAATTAACAATGCAACTTCCAAAATTAAAAATCAATACTGTATTTTGCAAAAGTTTTATAAAAAATTTAGTAATTTGTGTATGCCAAGCCTGTCAATATTGGCCTTATTTGCCAAAGCATAACACACTGTAATACAGAATTAATTATATCATAATTTAATAAAGCTTAAAATGAACAAATCAAGGAAATAAATGTATACTTGTAAATTAATGTGTAATGAAAAAATTAATCATTATTATTGAAAATGATACAAAATTCTCAAATCTATATAATTATAGCTTCAGATAAATAGTGTCATCTATTTGTGAGAGGCAAATATCATTGGTTGAATTCAATGTGTATGATCAAACACCTGCAGAAGATAATATTCTAAGACACTAGATGTAGTGCAAAGCCTTAGGGTATATAAAAATAAATATTATGGAATATTACAAAATACAGTGAACTGACACTTGTATGTGTTTCTCCACAGTTTGCATTCGATGTGACGGGTATTCAGGTCTACTTTTAAATGACACAACAATTAAATAGAATAGAGACTTCAATTTCTTTTGGTACAGGGAGGAATTTGTTTTCAAAATTTCTACAAAAGATTTCCAAATCAAGGAGAGAACATTAATTTGAATCATATTCTGTGGAGTACATCAACATTTTTGAATAAAGTATATTCAGTCCAAAGTCAAGGAAACAGTTTCCTAAATAGCTATAGTAATTACTGTTTTTCAGATGTTACCTAGAGGGTAAATTATTTAAAACTGCAAAAGCACAAAGGTTTTATCAGAAACCTAGTTCCTCAGAATATTGAGTTGATTTTTCTCCTGATCTTTCTCAAAGCTTGTTTGACCTCATGCACTTTACCCATTCCAAAAGCAATCCTCTCTGTTAAATACTTATACAGTTTATTTAGATTAAAAATTCAACAATATGCGGGCAAACATCTAATTTCAGTTATATTAACTTTTTAAATGGAAATATATATATATAACGAGTGAAATCAGAATGCCCAATATTTTTTTATATCCAGAGGAGGTGATAAAGCATATTTCTTTAAACTCTGCTGCTTATATGCAATAATGTGATAATATGACTATTGAACAGTGAACACTTTCAAAGGTAAAATATTTTATATTCTATTTTAATCAATTTTTATTATATATTTATATAGTTCTCTTTATAATTAACTGTATCTTAGTCAAATTAAACCAGTGAAGAAACCTTCTAAGTGTTAAATAAATACATGTACATGTTTAAAATTGAATTTTAATTTCACATTCACAGTTTGGTAAAGAATATTATCAAGCAGGCAATTACAATGTCTTGGCTTGATACAAGTAGTAAGACTTAGAAACATGCAAACTTTTCCCAACATTTTGATTTGAGTTGGATTTTCCTCTCTATATAGGAGAACTGGACTGTTTATAACAATTGCCTATTACCACACGTGGCCACTAGATTTATCACATGCTCTTTCAACCTAAGGCCAATTAAGGTGGTTGAGAACGTTTACGTCAGTAACATTGTAGAAATCACTCCTCTCTGAATTGAGACACTGAGCAGTTTCAGATTTTTACTTGTGGTGCCACAGGCTACAGTAACAGCGCACATTCCTTAACGCTGGCCTTTACCTACCCCATTGTCATTGGTAAGCTATTCTTGTTTGCTTCCATGGCTGTTTTCACATCAGTCCTTTAAAAAAATCAGTTGTAGACTTGGCAGGTTGCAATTTTGAAATGTCTTTGAGACTGTGTTTCTAGAGAGTCCTGGGATTCATTTAGTTTAAATGACAGAATTTTAAGTGTGACATATGAGACCACAGAGGTTTTTTTGTGCACTCAGTCATTCAGTAAGTTCTGCTTAACTTGCCACTAGTTCCTAAGAGAAATGTAGGGGCTTGTTGAGGGGTGAAAAGGAACACCTGAAAGCAGTCGTTTTAAAAAGAGAATATAGAGTGGCAATATCACTGAGTTTTCTTAAAGAAACATTCATTATCTGATGGAAGTATTAACCACAAACAACTAGAATACACACAAATTCTTCAGTCGAAAAATCTACACGTGACTGATTTGAACATTGTTTTAGAAAATGGGAAACTATTAAAGTATAAAAGCATCATGGCTGCTGCCTTCATGGAGTTTATCACCTGTATAAGGCAAGTGATATTTATAAATAGTAAGTAGACAAAGTAGACAAATACCTATATAATAACAAGCTGTCTAATGCTCTAAACCAAATCCATGGGGTGTTATGAGTGCATATACAACAAAAAAACTACCAAAGAAATTTCAGAAGTCATTTTTCCAAGAAGTGACACTGGCACTATGTTCTGATCAATGAGTAAGAATTACCTGCATGAAAACCTGAAGGGACCAATACAGGCAGAAGTCCCCAAGTTGCATGGGAGGAACTTCAACCTAGACTTAAGGCTTGAGGCTGGAGGACGGAAAGAGGAATAGAAAGAGGTATGAAGAGGACGGAGAAGAAAGTTAAGAACCTTTATATATATAGCAAAACAATAGGAAGCTGTAGATGGGTTTCCAGCAGGAGGGTGACATGGTAAGTTCTGCATTTTGAAATATCACTGATTCAATTGTGTAGATTGGATTACTGGGGAGAATATATGCCTTTTTTAAAAAAACAAAGATGACGGATTATTATAAATAACTGTAATAACAGTATAGTGGTCTAGATTAAAAATAATTTCTGCATAAATCATGCAATCAATTAAAAATCATACGTGTTTCCTCAAAAGGAGGAATGGGGTTATGTGTACAGATATATATTTTAAATATATTTCCATCAATTTTGAACAGTTTGAATTTAGAGTAAATAGTAATTTGTGAAGGAAATTAATTTAGGTAGTAGTGGCTAATACCTTTGAGAACAGAAATGAAATCAAGAAATACTAATAAGAACATGATTACATGTACAAATGTAATACATGATGTGGGGAAATTAAATTGACTACATTCAGGATAAGACAAAGTATAACATATGGGGCAACCATTTGTTCTAAAGTAACAAAGAAAAGCAATTATTTTTTTCAAAAAACGTTTTATATGACATATTTCAAAATAATTGCAAGAGAAAAGAGTGTAATGAACTTCCATGGACCTACCACTCAACTTCAAATATTTCAACCCATAATCACTCTTGTTTTATCTACACAGCACTTACTTTTCATTTCCACCACCGGTAAGTTTTAGGCAAATGGCAACATTATATTAATTTTTGTGTGACTATTTCAGTATCTATCTTTAAATTTCAAAATTCCTCTTTTTAATCATAACTATCAGAATCTTACTCCACCCAAACCGGGAATTCTTTTATCTAATATTACATATCCACCTGTGCTCATATTATTTCTCCAATTGAAATATAAATGTTCCCTTTTTCGTTAGCATAATACTGCCTTAATTTTAATTGTAATTCAAAAACTTTCATACCCTTTTCTGGATGACCCTAAGGGCTTTTAATTTACTATAAAGTCTAATTATTTTACTAGAATATGTCACAGTATTGGAAACTCATGTTTGACTAACAAGGAACTCACAGTATTCCTTTATTACGGAGTTTACAAATCTTTTTTTCTTTTCTTATTTCAGGAAATTTTCTTGGATTATAACTTTTACTATTTGTTCCATTCTATTTATTTGGTTATCTTCTTCAGAGAGAGATTTATTATATGTATTTTGTTTTACTTTCATTCTAATTGTTAACTGAGTTTACTGACTACCCTTCTCACATCATTCTTCAATCATCTTATTTCTAATCTTTTATAATTCTGATTTATGTTGTTGGTTTATGATGTCAGTTATTGTCTTTATTTTTCTTAGCTCATTTTGTAATATTAGGCATATTTTTTATTTGCTTTGTAAGCATGAATTTCTAACATTCTTTCTTCCTTTGTAGGAGATTAATCTCTTCCTTATTCTTTTTTCCCCATAACTTTTAAAAGACAAAGCCTCAATATTTTCCAGTGGCCCAGTTTTAAGTGAAATGAGTTTTTATATACTTCTCAAATAAAGGAATGAACCAATATTGCTTTTCTAGTTTCACTGTTCCAAATCACCCTTTCTTTTCTTTTCACCAAGATGAAAACAGTAGGATTCGACATCTGGAGGTCTTTATCCTTTCATTTAACTTCTCTAATTCTTTGCTTGTTATCCTGTCCATCTCATTGGATTCTGCTTCTCAGCTTTGACATGGAAGAGTACTTTGGTTCATTAGTTTGCAGCGTTCACACTCCTAGACACCTGTACGACTTGAGCCCTATTGACCTTGCTTTGTCCCATTTCACTAACTGAGAATTAGAAGGTCAAACCCCACTAACCACCACAACTACCACATTCAGATGCTGTGTTAGGATTGCCCACTGAGTTTTCCAGTATTCACATGATGATGATATTCAGTTATTTGTCTCTCCAGGCCACTTTCATATAATATTTGGAAGCAATTTCATCTTGTAGGTAGTGGAGTTTATCCCAAATCATTTATATTCTTGGGCTCATGCAAATGATTTATCATCTAGTTTAGTTGTAGGTGTTGTCCTCCTTACTGGCCTACTTGATTTTCTTCTATGATTTTATTTGCTTAAAAGTATGAAGAATACAACAGTGCCAGTTTCAGAATTCTGTTAATATTGACACACTTTTCCAACAGAGGGCAGCACTGGTAAAAATACAGTGGCCACATTAACACGTAAAAGGAGAAATATACACAGCATATTACTGTGACCTAAACCCTATTATCACAGTGTCCCAGTGACAGACTGATGGAAACTAAAGGAGAACCAGGAAACTTTGTTTGTATTTTAGCAATATTATTCAATTGTGTCCCATGTAAGTCCAATTTAGAGCAAACTGTTAACTTGAAAATAAGAATACCTAACATTACATTTAAACAACTGTCAATTTCTATGGCTAGTTTTTCTTCCTCTCCTCAACAGTTGTGATGGTTAATCTTACGATTCAACTTGACTGGGCCACAGGGTCCCCAAATATTTCATTAAACATTTTTTGGGTATATCCATGAGGGTGTGTTTGATGAATTAACATTTGAATGGGTAGAGTGGATATAGAAGATTGCCCTCCCCAATGTGGGTGGCCCTTATCCAATCAATTGAAACCTGAGTAGGAAAAAAAAAAAAAAAGGCTGACCCTTCCTTCCTAGAAGGAAATTCCTCCTGTTTGACTACTGAACTGGAATATTGTGTTGCTTTTTTTTTCTTTTTACTAATACAGACTTAAAAACAAACAAACAAACAAACAAACAACAAAAAAACCCCAGCAGTTTTAGGTTTAGAGCAAAATTGAGGGGAAGGAAGAGAGATTTCTTATATACTCTGCCCCCACCAGAAGGATCTCCCACATTATCAATATCTCCCACCAGAGTGGGGCATTTGCTGCAACTGATGAACCTACATGGACACATTGTAATCACTTTATTTTACAATTCACTCTGTGTTGTACATTCAGTGATTTGGGGCAGATATGTAATGATATATATATCCATCATGATATCACAGAGAATATTTCTACTGTTCTAAAGATCTCATATGTTCCATCTAGTCATCCATCTACCCCACCTCAAAGCCCTGGCAACCACTTTTTTTTTTTTTTCTTTCTGTCGCCATAGTTTAGCCTTTTCCAGAATGTCATATAGTTTGAACCATGCAGTATTTAGCATTTTGATTTGGCTTCTTTCATTGAGTAATATGAATTTCAGGTTTTCTTATGTATTTTTATGGCTTCATAATTTTACATCAATAATGTATTAGCTATTATGGGTCTTTGCCTCCCCAAATACACTTTAAATCAGTCTGTCGATACCCACAAAATCACTTGCTGGAATTTTGGGTAGCATTGCCCTGAATTTATAGATCAAGTGAGATGAACTGATATCTTGACAATATTGAGCCTTCCTATCCATGAACATGGACTATCTCTCTCTATTTATTTAGTTCTTCTTTGATTTTGTTCATCAGAATTTTATAGTTTTCTTCATATAGATCTTGTACCTAAGCATTTTCTTAGATCTATACCCAAGCATTTAATTCATTGGGATGCTAACGTAAATTATATTCCACTCCGAACTTCACAAGTGTTTGTCAGTTTTCTCTCCCCACTTATGTGGGACAGGATAACTAGATCCAGCAAGAGGTGGGTATTTCCCTTCCCCGGTTCAGTCAGGTTCTAATAATACCCTAGCAGCTTAGGCTCGGGTTAATTAGTTTCCCCGGTTGTCAGGCTTTGTTAAGAAGCACAGTGATCTGGCACACAGTAGCCCTCCTTTATCCACAGGGGATATGTACCAAGACCCCCTACACATACCTGAAACCAAGGCTAGTACTGAGCTCTACACATACTATGTGTTTTCCTATACATACATACCTTTTCATTTAAAGGCATCACTTTATGGCTTCTCTTTGGCATATCCAAATTGCCAACATCACTACTCTTGCACTCTGGGGCCATTATTACATATAACAAAGGTTACTTCAACACAAACACTATGATAGTCTTTGTGATAATTGAGACAGGTACTCAGTGACTAACATGAATAGCATATAAAGCATGGATATGCTGGACAAAGGAAGGGTCAAGTCTGGAGCAGGACAGAACAGGATGGTGCAAACTTGAACATGCTATTCAAAATGGTGGGCAACTTGAAACTTATGAATTGTTTGTTTATAGAATCTGTCATATAACATTTTTGGATTGGTTGATTACAGGTACTAGAAACTGTGGAAAGCAAAAGATAAGTGGTGACTACTATCTCAAAATTATCCTGCCCCTCTCTCTGCTGGAAGCACAATATTGTGTGCACTCCTTTAGGAGTGGGTTCCCTGAAGTGTATAATTCTCAGACTTGTCCACATTGTCTCCAGTGATTTGTCAATTATAGTTTGTTTTAGGACTCTGGCATTGGTTCCCATGGCATTTTCCATTAGTCTGTGTCTGGTTAGGTAAGCTGTACTCCTTGTGTTCACTTGTCTGTCTCTCCAGTATCAGGGGCAGTGGTTCTCCTTTTTATTAGATATACAAGAAGTGCTGTTGATTTGCAGACTTTTCAGCTTTTAACTTGTTGCTAAGACAAAGTGGCCACTTCTAAGCTCCTTACATGCAGAACTAGAAACGAGAAGTCTGTCTGGGATAATTTCTTTCCGCCTTTAGAGTCAACCTGAAAAACTGGCTCCTGTTCTATTGAGCTGATAGACTTTCAGACTGGAATGTACACCATCAGTTTTCCTAGCTCTCCTGTTTCTTAATCCTCAGGCCTGGAGTGAAGCTGCACCATCTGCCTCTCTTGGTTCTCCAGCTTGTCTATTACAAACTAAAGAATTCGTAGACTGCCTTTTTACAATGTCCAACTCCTTATCATAAATATATTTGTATTTTTTGATAAATACATATATGGTATTCTTATTTTCAATAAATAATATTTATTTATAATATATCAATATATCAAATAAATATATCAAATATATAATATAATATATCAAATAAATAAATTTGAAAAAAAAATTTCAAATAAATAGGTATTCTTATTTTCAAGTTAACAGTTTGCTCTAAATTGGACTTACATGGGACACAATTGAATAATATTGCTAAAATACAAACAAAGTTTCCTGGTTCTCCTTTAGTTTCCATCAGTCTGTCACTGGGACACTGTGATAATAGGGTTTAGGTCACAGTATATATATATATACTGGAGGTGCCAGAAAATGTATATAAGTGGACACTTTGGTCAATGTTGCACAAGCAGTAGTTCACTGTAATCAGATGTGTCTGGATGCTGATGGTAACCACTTTGAGCACCTCTTGTAATTGCAAAAGTCAAACATGATGTATATATTATTACAATTTTAATAGTTTTTTTTCTTAAAATGTGTATACATTTTCAGACAATTAAGTTCACAAACTTTGTTGCAACAATGTTGCTAACCGTTTTTGATCAGAGGGATTATTGATTATGAATCTGTACCAACTGGACAAACAGTTAACCAAGTTTTCTGTTTGGAAGTGCTGAAAAGGCTGCATGAAAAAGATAGACGACCTGAACTTTTCGCCAACAATTCATGGCTCTTGCATCACGACAATGCACCAGCTCACATGGCACTGTCTATGAAGGAGTTTTCAGCCAGTAAACAAATAACTGCATTGCAACACCCTCCCTACTCACCTGATCTGGCTTCCTATGGTTTCTTTCTTTATTCGAAGATAAAGGAAATATTGAAGGGAAGACCTTTTCATGACATTCAGGACATCAAGGGTAATATGACAACAGCTCTGATGGCCATTCCAGAAAAACAGTTCCAACATTGCTTTGAAGGGTGGACTAGACATTGGCATCGGTGCATCACTTCCCAAGTGGAGTAGTACGAAGGTGACTGTAGTGATATTCATCAATGAGGTATGCAGCACTTTTTCTAGGATGAGTTCCAAACTTAATTGTCAGATCTTATATATATATATATATATATATATATATATATATATATATATATGAAAGTGAGACATATATATGTATATATGTATATGTATATATACATATATATACACATATATATACGTGTGTGTGTGTGTGTGTGTATATATATATATATATATATATATGTAATACGTTGTTTCTGTTTCTCTGTTGTTTCTGTTTCTCAGGAGAACCCTAATAACCAGCCTTTCCCATTTTCCCTTTCCTCTGTTAGCTAATTGAAGATAAATGAAGTAATTTATTTTAAGTTCTAATTAAAAAAAAACAAATCATGAAATACTAGAGCAGGTTTGAGAGCAAACCTTTTCTTTCAATAGTTAGTGTAAATAATTTCTCTCTCTCCCTCCCCTCGTTCTAAAGAAATGTGCCCCATTTTTCTCGTGTACCAGGTGGAAAATTGTGAGTGAAAAATATTTAAAAACAACTTGAGTATGTAGACCATAAAATAATAATGCTATCGCCTGCATTGTAATTTGTATTTTTCAATGCATTTCCACATAGACTTGAATCACGCAAATCACACAAAATAACTAGACGGTAGGGAGAGTAGATATTTTCATGCTTTACAGATGAGAAAATGAAGGCATTGAAGAAAATAAGTAAGTGGCAGAATGAAAATTTCAACCTGAGTCTTCTGACAATAAATCAAGTGGTCTTACAACTGAGTAACTCTGCTTGTGGACAGGGCTGCCTTAATTACATCATTCAAGGAAGAGTTGACAGTCACTCAAAAGAGGAAGGACAAATAAGACCTAGTGGATTTCTGCTCCAAAAGGAAAGAAAGATGATTTAAACTTAGAGAAACTAATAGCTACATAAAAAATGTATGGCAGCATGAGCTGCCAAGGGTCATTGTAAAGAGGCACTTAATTGCATGCACTTGAAAGGAAAGGGAGTTTCAACAAATATATTAATTAAAAAATACTATTAATAATGGAAATAGCAAAAGCCCGCATTTACTGAACACATGCTAAGTCTGAAGAATCTCCCAGGAAAATTCACTCTATCTAAAACTGATTTGGCAACAAATATGTCATTATCTCATTTTCACATAGTTGATGACACTGGCACTGAGAGATTACATAGACTCTCTAAAGTATGTGATATCAAGAATATGTTATGCCAAAAACTAGGAAATATTCCTAATGTGAGAGGAAAACAAAGCAGCAGAACTTTTTGAGAAGTTTGGAACTATTGAATCAATTACAAAGTGCTTAGTTTATTTTCTCACTGGTATAAATATAGATCAAGTATTTAGAAATTACAAATTGAAAAGTAGGACCTAACTAAATAATGTTCTATCATTGCTAGTTGTCTGAGACTTCATTCTCCAGAAACAGGCTTGAGTAAAGTAATCAGGTGAGGTTCTTTCCTAGGAAGAATTCCTAGGGTCTTAAAGTTTGTTGGGAAGATGAGAAGTGAGTTTAGGAAGGTTAAAAAAACAAGAAAGTCAAGCTCGGTCTCACCAAAAGTAAACAGGCTCAATCAGGTAGCTTTGGGGAACACGTGAGTCATATCTCAATATTCTTCAGCAGGAGGTATTCATTCCCCTGTGCTCCTCATTATTTGGTTAAAGGAAAGGCTGGACAGGGAGAGGGGGTGCCGGTTCTTCTAGACAGAAGACCAAGAGTGTTGTGATAGCTTGAGGGAAGCTCTGAGAAACAGACACAGGTGCTGACTGATGGTTGGGAAAAGTCATCAGAAGCCAGTTGCTGCTGCACATGAACATGGAAAAATTAAGCACGGGGATATGGACAGAGCACTGAAACTCCTGGTCCCATCAACTGATCATTCACTGACGCTGTTCCATGAAGCACATGAGCTTATCCATTATCACTTCTCCGCCTCCTTCACTTATGCTGCATCTCTCCTTCTCTACTCAGGGATCACTGATCCTTGGGGACAGTTACCAGAGATGAAGGAGGGAATCTCTCTATGGGTACGTTTTGAAGTCCACAAGGGTGCAGATCTCCTAAGGTAAACGTAGGTGTCCTGAGCCTGTCTCCAGCCTACAGGGCTGAAACCATATGAAATCAACAATATTCAAAAGTGTACTAATCTGCTACATTGGTGGCCCCTAAATGAACACCTTGTGTTATCCTTTCCCACACTATCTCTGGGTCTGGCTGTGCGATTTGCTTTAGTCAATGATCATCAGCCAGTACAGGCACAGAAACTTGATAAGCATTTGCCTACTGGGACTTGTCCTTTTAACAGAACCCCTCTCGGTCTCCAGCTGCCACGTGATAAGAAATCGCAGGGTATCCTGCTGCAGGCACATTGAGAGGCTTTGGTATGTGAGACACTACATAGAGATTTCCAGAAGAAGCACTGTGTCCTGGATGAATTCCCCACTGCATGCAACCATACAAGTGATTCCAGCTAGTAACACGAGGAAGAGAAGTGCCTAGATGATCTACAGAATTATAAGAAAGACCAAATCATTCTTGCTTCATCTTATAAAGGTTACTAGTTCTCTGACCCTGGGTGAATTATTTAAACTCTATGAGTCCTCAGTTTCTTTGTATGTAAAATGATGACACTCATACTATCTACCTCATTCGATGGTCCCTATCATAGAGTGTACTTTATATGTGTTAGCTGTTATTACTGTCATTATTATTACTATTATTATTAATTTCCTTTTAGAACTCAAAATAACCTTACATTCATAAATATAGAACCTTACATTTATAGATAGAAAACTACTCGAAAATTTTGTCAGCAGTTTAGTTTCTAAACAACTATTTTCTATGAGTATAAAAGATTTGACAGACTAAAGGGCTATTTCCTTTAAAAAAAGGTATCTTTAATGACAATTTAAGTTTATTAATATAATTTTAATAAACTGATACATTTATATTTATAGTTTATCCTCTAAGTTCATCCTATTCCTGGGCATAATGGGTAAAAATATTTTCCAAACAGAGAAAAAAATAAAAATTAAAACAGAAACAAAAATGTAAAAATATTAAAGCTAGAAACAAAAAATAAAAACTGCAGCTTTTAATGAAATCATGTCATCCTCCACCATAAGAAGTCGTTTACTTATCTGTGTCTGACAAACCCTTTGCTTTCCTTTAACACAGCATTTAGTGCATTTTATACATATTCATTCGCATGCAGTTTTCTCTTTAATTTGACTAGTTGTTCGTAATTTTTTTTGGAACAAATGATGACAGAAATCCAGGACAATGTAAGGATGAAATGTTCTCAAAGTTTCTAACACAGTTTTAACTTGAGAGAACACTCATCTAGCAACACGAGTCTTCAAACACAGTATGGAAAACATATTTCCAATTATATGTGAGAGTTTTAATGAAGGCAGTTTAATAGATAGGCACTGAGACACAAGGTAAAAACAAAGAAAGAAAGTGGTTGTCATGATTTGATTACTAATTTATATTCACATCATTAGTGCTATTCTTGATCTAAGAAACCTCCCTGATATGAATGGTGAAATTAAATATATGCCTTATTCACAATATCTTCCTAATGTAAGCAGTACAGTAGATTCATTCTCCTGCTTTGTTGTATTTTTGTATCTCTTTTCAACCATTAAGAAAAAAATCTCCTCTCTAACATAAGCTTAAGGCAACTAAAACTGCCTCTGCATATCAGAAATAATATGCTTGTATGATAATAATGAAAATGAGTAGAAGTTTCTATGTCTGGCTTTCTATAATTCTCTGACAACTCACACTACAGCATGATTTTTGTTAAGATTGAATTGAGGTTAAACATATAGCAAACATCTTGAGGACTTTTAAGTTTTAGTAATTAGTTGGTCAAATGAAGCTATTTTAAATTTTCCATATCCCATTGTCGAAGTCTATCAGCAAACTCATTTCTCTTTACAAATTGTAATGTCAGAAAATCAATGTGATTTAAATTAGGAAAAGAGACAGACCATGTGCCCTGGTGGAGGAGACATTGCATTGGATCAGGAGATCCCCATTCTCAACTGGTACTTGACCTTGTTCAGCTTACTTAGGTTTTCTGGCCCTTAGTTGCCTTTTTAAGACATGCTTTCCTTGCCTGAGAGCAAAGAACTAGACCCTAAAACTGCAAGTTCACCTCCAGATACAAATTCTGTTAATTTAAATTACACCAATGGAGTTAGTTACAATAAGAACTACTGATAATTAACTACATCATTGGTAGAGACATATTTATTATATTTCTCACTCAGCTTTATCTCCTAAGAGATACTCAAGAAGTCTCAATAAATAGCAAGTTTACTCATCAATTCATCAGGCTCAAAACATTGGCGTTATTCCCTGTTCCCTTATTTGTCTCCCACTCCATATCCAATTCAGCAGAGAATCCTGTCAACTGAATCAGGTCAACCTTACCATCACCACTACGAAAGACCCATCTACACCCCACCATATTTGTCATGTAGTATTATAGTAACATCTTAAATGATCAATTTACACCCACTCTTGCCTCTCCCCAGTATATCCACAACATAGCAAAGACAATGATTCTTTGACGAACAAATGTTAGGCTAGTTCTCTGCTCAGTGTTCTCTATTGCTTTCCCTGCTACTCAGAAAATCCAAAACACTCATTCAAAAAGATATACGCACCCCTCTGTTCACTGCAGCATTATTTACAATAGCCAAGATATGGGAGGGATTTAAGTGTCCATTGATATATAATTGGATAAAGAAGACATGGTACATATACACAAAGGAATATTACTTGTCAATAAAAAAGAAGGACATTTTACCATTTGTGACAAGAAGGATGGACCTAGAAGGGATTATGCTACATGAAATAAGTCAGGCAGAGAAAGACAAATATCATATGATTTCACTTATATGTGGATTCTAAAGAACATAATAAATAAATAAATAAATAAAATAGAAACAGACTCATAGATACAGATAAAAAACTGATGGGAGAGGGGAGGTCGGAACTAGTAAAAAGGGGAAGGGATTATGAAGTACATACTAGTAGTTACAAACCAGTCATGGGGATGTAAAGTAAAGCATTGGGGACATAGTGAATATTATTGTAATAACTATGTATGGTGTCAGGTGGGTACTAGACCTATCGGGGGATCACTGATTAAAATACATAAATGTCTAACCACCATGCTGTATACCTGAAACAAATGTAATATATTAATAATGTTGAATGTCAACTGTAATTTAGAAAAGAAAAAAAAAGAGAGAGAGAGAGGGGTATTTTCTCTGAGGTTTAGCAGTTATAAACACCTGTAACTCATTAGAGGTTTACCAGTGTGCCAGTCAACAGCTTTATGTGGATTATCTCATTGAATACGGTCACGCACTGCATGACACTCGGTCAACAGCAGAGGGCATATACAACAGTGGTCCCATAAGGTTATACTGAAGCTAAACAATCCCTACTGCCTAGTGACACCGTCACCACAATAACGTCCTAGTGCAAGGCGTTACTCATGTGTCTGTGGGGATGCCACTGTAAACAAACCTGTCCTGCTGCCAGTTGCATAAAAGTATAGTGCATACAATTGTGTATACAGTCCGTAATACTTGATAATAAGTGGCAGTGTTACTGCTTTATGTATTTGCTATACTATTTAATTGATTGATTAATTAATTAAAGCCCAAGTTCCCATTGACTATTAAGTCCTACATGCCTTGGCATGCCCTAATGCTCTTGTTCTTGGACCTCAGACCATAGCATTCCCCACCAACCCCACCTCTCACTTTACTTCAGGCACCGTTAGACCCCCACTGCTCCTCAAACCGCCACATTCTTGTCTGAGGCCCATACTGTTGCAGTCCCTTCTGTGGATATCTTCAGAGCTCACTCCTCACTGCCTTAAGGTCTCTGTTCAAATATGACGTAATCTGAGAAGATACCTCTTACCACCTCATGTAAAATAGAGCAATGTCCACCGTTGTATTATACCATACACTGCTTTATTTTATTTTATTGTGTGACCCACCTTACATCTCTCACATACAACAGAAAAATATTTATTTTCTGTTACCATACCCCTCTTCGGCTAGATTCTAGGTCCTATACTAGCAGTAAGTTTGTCTGATTTTGTCAATTTGATACACAGTAACTAAAAGAGTGCTTGATACCCAGTAAATGGCATTAAATAAATATTTTGCTGAAGAAAAGAAAATGAAGTGTCAAGTAAAGGAGAAAGGAAAGTGGGAGGGGCAACAAAAACCGAAGTAGAAAAGACACAGGAAGGAGTTAAGTGAGATGCATTTATTGAAAACATGTAATAACAGATGATGTTGGAAAATTAGATATTGACATGCAAAAAAACAAAGCTGGACACTTGCCTTATACCATAAACAAAAATTAACTAAAAGTTGATCAAAGATATAAATATGAGTTCAAACTATAAAACTCTGAGAAGAAAACATGAAAGTAAAACTTTATGACATTGGATTTGGCAGTGATTTCTTGGATATGACACCAGAAATACAAGCAACACGAGAGAAAATAGATGTTGGATTTGATCAAAGTTAAAAGTTATGGTGTATCAACATATCTAAAAAAATGTGCACTATCACCATTGTGAAAAAACAACTCACAGAATGGGATCAAATATTTTCACATCATATAACTAATAAGGAATTGCTATCCAGAATTCATTAAGAACACTCATAACTCAACAATAACAACAAAGTAAACCAGATAACTGAATTCAAAAATGAGGAGAGTACTTGAATGGATATTTCTCCAAAGAAGATACACAGATGATCAAAAAGCACAGGAAAAGAGGCTCAACATCAGCAGTCATTAGGGAAATCAAACCACAAAGAGATACGACCTCATACCCATTAGAATGACTATTAAAAAAACAGAAAATAACAAGTGTTGGCAAGGATGTAGACAAATTATAACCCTTGTTCTTTCTCCTGGGAATATAAATGTTGTAGCCATTATGAAAAACCATATGGCAATTCCTCAAAATATTAAACATACACTTACCCTGTGATCCACTAACTCCTCTTCTAGGTACATCAAAAAGAAATGAAAGCAACTCAAACAGGGGACTCAAACAGGTGTACAAACAGATATTTGTACACCATGTTTATAGCAGCATTATTGACAGAGACAAAAGCTAGAAGAAACCCAAGTGTGCCAAAGATTAATCCTCTGTGAACCATTAAAATATGAATGCATTGCTAAGAAACATTACACATTGAATGCCAACTATAATTGAATATTATATACAATGGTACCTCGGTTTTCTAACATAATCCACGAGTTCTGAAATGTTTGAAAACAGCCGACAGCTAGGCCTCAGGATCTTGCACTCAGCGGAAGCTGTGTGACATGTTCGACTTCTGAGTCATGTTCGAAAACCAAAGCATTTACTTTCGGGTTTATGGCATTCATAAACCAAAATATTCATCAATGGAGACATTCGAAAACAGAGGTACTAATGTATATTCAACTCAATATCTATATAATTGAATAAATATATATAATATTCATTTTGTATAGAGTCACTGCTTAGTGGATGAGATAGGTTCTGAAAAAGGCATCATTAGGTGATTGTGTAAAAATCATAGAGTGCACTCACACAAACCTACATGGAATAGCCTATGACACACCTAAGTTACATGGTATAGCCTATTGCTCCTAGGCTAAAAGCCTGTACAGCATGTCACTGTACAAAACAAGAAGAGACTAAATCAAGCACAAGAAAACATGGTACAATCGAGAGATGTGGTAAATAGGAAATGTGTGAGGCTGTTGCCAGCATAACACAGAATACTGCTTTATAGCAAGCTTTTTATATATGTAATTAGAAAGAGTACACTCTAAAATAATGATAAATGTATAGTATAGTAAATAAATAGTGACATAATCGTTTATAATTATCAAGTATTACTCACTGTACGTAATTGTAAGTGCTACGCTTTTATACAACCAGCTGTGCAGTAGGCTGTTTACACCAGCAACCCCCAAACACATGAGTAAAGCCTGGCATTGCAACATGTTGGTTAGGATGTCACTAGACACAGTAATTTTCCAGCTCTATTTTAATCTCATGGGACCATCATCGTACATACAGTCTGTCATTGATTAAATGTCATTATGCAGTACATGAGATTTATATTCTGTTATCCCTGTTATGCCTTCATTTTGCAATTAAAACTTTTCTAATAATAAATAACATTTTATAAAATCTCCAATTAATTAATGCAATTATCTTTGGCCAAATAGTATCCTTAATATCTGGTGTGGTAGTGAATTAAGACTGAATCATCTGACCAGCCCGAATCATTCGGCCAGCCACATATATGTTAGAGAATGATTCCTATATCAGAAATTTCTTCATTCCACTGATCACTCCCAATTCTCTATTAATCATTCTCATTCCAGATGTGTATTTTCCCTAGACACATAGGCACCATGGTTGACCATTTCAATTTCTTTATCATTAGTTTTTCATCATCATCACCATCATCATCATCCTTCTCAAAATGAACTACTTACTATGTGTCAAGAACTGTATTAAGTACTTTATATATTCATATGAGAAAAAATATCATTTCTTTTTTGCTGTTGTAGAGAGCTTAAGTAACTTGTTTAAAATTAGGCAGATGGTAAATAGTGGGACTGACATTTTAAATCCAGTTCTCACTGATTTATTGCAATGTACTCCTCAGGAATTTCATTCACTCATTTCCTAGCTTCTGGGTCTAGCCCAAGTATAAAATCAATTTACAACCTAAGGTATTGCAGCTATTTTCTTTCTCTGCTTTCCTTCTTATTTTGACACAAAAATGAATGAATAAATAAGTAAGTAAATACATACATACATACATACATACATACATACATACATAAAGCCTCAACTTTTCTTTCTATGCTAAATACAACCCAGTGCCTGTGAAGGGTAGAAACTTTCAACTTTGAAAATCTAATCTCTGGAAGTGAATTTTTGTTTTTTGTTTTTTTCTTTTTTAAATTAAAGTTTATTGAAGTGACGATTGTTAGTAAAGTTATATAGATTTCAGGTGTACAATTCTGTAATACATCAGGCATATCCCACATTGTGTATTCACCACCCAGAATCAGTTCTCCTTCCGTCAACATATATTTGATCCTGTTTACCCTCTTCTGCCACCCCTTTCCCTGCTTACCCTCTGGTAACTATTAAACTATTGTCTGTGTCTACCATTTTTGTTTTCTCATTAGTTTGTCTTATTCTTTTGTTGTTTTCAGTTTTATTTATTTTTATTATTTTTTGTGTATTTTTTTGTTAATTAAAGTTTATTGGGGTGACAATTGTTAGTAAAATTACATAGATTTCAGGTGTACAATTCTGTATTACATTATCTATTTCTCACATTGTTTGTTCACCACCCAGAGTCAGTTCTCTTTCCATCATCATATATTAGACCCCGTTTACCCTCTTCTAGAGCTCCTCTCCCCCTTTACCCTCTGGTAACCCCTAAACTATTGTCTATATTTATGAGTTTTTGTTCCTTCATTTATTTGTCTTGTTCTTTTGTTGTTTTCAGTTTTATATACCACATATCGGTGAAATCATATAGCTCTTGACTTTTTCTGTCTGACTTATTTTGCTTAGCATAATAATCTCGAGATCCATCCATGCTGTCACAAATGGTACTATTTCATCTTTTCTTATGGCAGAATAGTATTCCATTGTATATATGTACCACAACTTCTTTATCCAATCATCTATTGAAGGACACTTTAAACATAAGACCTGAAACAATAAACTGCATAGAAGAAAACATAGGTACTAAACTTATGGACCTTGGTTTCAAAGAGCATTTTATGAATTTGACTTTAAAGGCAAGGGACGTAAATGCTAAAATAAATGAATGGGACTATATCAAACTAAAAAGCTTCTGCCTAGCAAAAGAAACCATCAATAAAACAAAGAGGCAACCAACCGAATGGGAAAAGATTTTTGTAAACAACACCTCTGATAACGGACTAATATCCAAAATATATAAGGAACTCATACAACTCAACAACAACAACAACAACAACAACAAAACAATCCAGTTAAAAAATGGGCAGAGGACCTGAACAGACATTTCTCCAAAGAGGACATAGAAATAGACATATGAAAAAAAATGTTCAATATCACTAATCATCAGAGAAATCAAAACTACAATGAAATATCAAAACCACAATGAAATATCACCTCACCCCAGTTAGAATGGCTATCATCAACAAGACAAATAATAACAAGTGTTGTAAATGAGTTCTTAGTCACCTTCATTCCACCACTTGGGTCACTGTCCCATGGGACTCCCTCCCTGTGTCTTCAGCTGCTTGCTATCCATTGGTGTCTTACTCAGTTCCTGAGGATGGCAACTCTCCTGAGTAATATCTCACTGCTAGAATTTCTCATTCAGCCCATTGCAAAGGATTTTCTCTCTCTTCCATCTAAAAAACTTTATAAGAATATTATAAATAATTTCCGAATTTTCAATAACTGCCTAATTTTTTAATTTTCATCTCACTGTTCTTAGTCATTGGAGCTTAACGATCACTCTCCTCCTAAAGTATACTTCTTTACTTCCCTTAATACAACCACCTTTAGTTTTCCTGATATTTACCTTTTTCTTTTACACCAAAAGTTTAAATGTTGGTGGACAATGTGCCTTTCTATTCATTATCTACATTTCTTACATGGACCTATCATCCATTCTCATGGCTTATTAAATCCTTTATAATGGAAGACATACAGATGACAAAGTAAACACTCTTGTAGAAGTTAATATGAGGGAGATACTATTATAATCTCCGTGTAATAAATTAGAAATCCAAGGCAGAGGGAGAATAAACTATTGACATAAGGTCAAAAACCTAGTGAGAAATGGAGTCAAGGAGGATTATAAACAAACCAAACAAACCAAAACAAAGAAAGATTGTCTGCTTCTAAGCCCAATTTCTGCCACATTCTTTCACCTTGAATCAGGCATTCCAAGAATAATCTCATATTTATCTCAGTGTCGTTTTTCTTTTTTCTTTTTTTTTTTTTATTGTTTTGTTTTTTGGTTTTGTTTTCCCCTAAATGCTAAGTCATGTTATTAACGGGGCCAGTGATTATGTCGGCTCCACGCTATATTCTCTTCATGGTTGCTGGGCCCAGCCCTGCAGACTGAGCTTCTCACAACCCTTTACCCTCTCTGACGTTTTGTTTTGTTAGATACGGCCAAATGGAAGCATGGAGGATGAATGGAATGTGTTAGACAGGGAGAAGAGGCTTCTTTTAGCGTCCCTGTTGGTATGACTTCAACAGCAGCAGGGAGTAGACTCAGTCTTTACCTTCTTCAAATACTCTGCATAAGACTTGCTGAATCCCCTCAGAAAACCCAGCAACAATTTTTGTGTGTGTGGGGGGGTCTCCTCATAGGGCCAAGTGTAAATAGTGCTGAGCTCTACCTTAAAAGAATGAACACCATCCTAGTAGGGTTTTTTTCCTCAAAACTCTAGGTTCTTATTGTACTCCAGCCATTGAGGTGAAAACTATCCCCTGCAGTTATTAAGTACTGAGTGGCTCCAGTGTACTCTTTTTTACTTGTAGAGCCTATAAACCCGAGTAACCAACGGTGAGCTCTAATTTCCCTTGGCTTGAAATGTTTTGTATTTCAAAATATTTTTTCCTGTTTTCCTGACTGAACCCTGACAGATACCCTAACAATGGAACAGACTCAGGCTCATTCTCATTCTTGCTGTCCCCTCACCTTATCAACCAAGTCCCCTCAACTATACCTGGATGGTGTCTCTTTAATCGGTCCCACCTTCCAGCTTTCTGAGTCACTGCCTTAGTTTATTTTTGATAAATCCTCTGGATGATCTCATCTTCTCACTGGATGTTTCCTAGCCCTCATCTTCAGATCACTTAAGAATATCCTTCATACTTACTTCCATATTGCTAAATTACAAAAAAATAAAAAGATAAAGTCATAATTACCGTTGACTCATACTGATCCGCAGAATACATTTCAATCGTATTAATAGGGAATGTGAGATCTATCACCACCAGCTGCATCTGTTATCTTGTTCTCCTGCTGTAGGTGCCAACTATACTAGCATTCTGATTTACTTCTATTTTTTGGCCACCATATATACTAATCCTTTGAGGTCTAAGAGAAAAGTTTCCCCAAGAGTGAGTTGCAGGATTCTCTCTGTTTCCAAGCACCATATATCTACCTTTGCAATTTTTACTTTTTCATTTTTCAACCCATATTTCACTACTACCTATAGCAGGGAGAGCTAACATATTATAAGCCTGAAAGTTCATAGCACATTTTAAGTACTAAAACGTGTTTATTGAATAAGTTAATGACATTTAATGGTTATTCTGTTAATTAAGAATGGATAAAAAATAAAGTATAAAATGAGGAAACTTGTGATTCACTGTCTTGGTTTATGTAATTGGAAATTCATCTATTCCTGTTGAACACTGTCCAAATATGAGGAACCATTGATGTCTGTAAAGTATCAAAATGTTATTTTATCCAGTACCTTCATCAGGTAATACTGCCTCCCTTTCAGCTTCACTTTTAGGCACACCTCCTACTGGTTTTTTGCACCAATAAAATAAAATGTCTTTCTTATGTTACATCTGTCTCATCTTTTCAGAGACTATTTATGTCTGTCTTTAATTGAATTGAGGGTTATATTTGGTTAACTGATAATTAAATTTAACAGAATGACAGTATAAGCATGTAATACTACAGGCAAATTAGATCTTAAAAAAACAGCACCCTTTATATATTATATATTATATATATATATATATATATATATATATATATATGAGAAAATCTAGAGTTGCTGATGATTGTTGGCTAAGGAAACAGACTAGAAACTGTATACTGCTAGGTTAGTGCAAAAGTAATTGCAGTTTTTGCCTTACGTTTAAACTTTTAAACCGCAATTACTTTTGCACTAACCTAATAGCACATAACACAGTTATGAATATTAGTGGGCTGAGGATGAGAGAGTGAGTGACCAAAACTAGGAATGGAAACTTTTACCTCCTATGTTGTGTGAGATTTCCCGTTTGCCCTCTACCCCATTCTGAAACACTGAAACACAATTAAATAAGAAAAAGAGCGTTTTGCCTCAAGATCATCTCGATGTAAGTTCTGCCACACCTCACATCTCCCTGAACACTGGAGTTGATTCAGCTGATCTGGGTTGCTAGGAGGGAATATTCTTCCTCCCTTGCCACTCTTACCTGGATTTGTTCTCCTAAGAGACCAAAAGGCAATTTCAGATTTGCATTTCATCACCATAACTTTATAAGCCTGATTTCATTTTTTCCCTTTAGGTTTGTTATTCTTAGTTAAAACTGTCAGATTCAGTTTCAACATTTTATTTTTGTCATGCTGCTTGCAAAGTCTGATGTTGATCTAGTTAATAAATTTAATAGTATGATTTTAAACTGCTATATTGTAATGGAAAATAGAGAGATCCAAAAGTATAACTGTAATGCTAAAAGTCTAAAATAAGTAATACACAGATGCCTACAGATACCTATATCTTATTCAGTAGCAGCCAGTTTTATGTGTATACAATTATCATTATATCCTGAGAATTGTGTTTCATTAATAGCTTAGCATTTAGTGAACCAGAAAATTCAGTTACTTAAAATTACCCCTTGTTTACTCTTATTATGAGAAAATAATTTTAGTATTTTGAGCACATACATTTATGCACTATTTGGATGGAATTGTTATTTCCATATGTATTTACATTATATCTCTATGATATCTGCACATGGCTGATAAAAAATACTATTTTTCTTCTTCTCAATGAATTTTATTGCAGGGTAATTGATTACAGAATGTTCTAATAGTTGATTAATTATTAAGATCTAAGAAAATTATCTGTAAGTTTACATGTTATATACCCTGGGAGCAAAACATATTAAATGAAATTAGTACAAAGTAATTATACAAAATTATGAATGATTTCCAAATTTCTTGATTGTATAGATAGACTCCTTGGCATATCTATGGGTAAGCATATGAAAATATTTTAATATATTTTAGTCCATAAGTAAATAATGTTATCTTTAAGAAAAAAAATGTTTTTCTTCTAAAAATAATTTCAGAATCATAATATATCAAAATATAACATGGTTCTAAAGTCTGATGAAAGATAACTATTATATATATATATATATATTCTATTATATATATATATATACATCACTGTAACATATATATGTATATATATATATATATATATTCTAAGTAATTATTTGACAAGTTATATAGGGTATATTCTCAAAGGGTACGTATATATATAGGTTGTATCCTTTGACATTTAATTTATGATTAATTATACGGCCTTGCAAATATTGAATCACTCTTACTTAACCACTTAAAAGGAGGTTTGCAGATTCCTGAAACTGAAAAATACAGGAGATTCCACACTTCCAATAATTGTGCAAGATCAAAAGCAGGTTGAAACCTTATGATTAGAAATGTGTTGAAATGGTGTATAATACATGTTTGACCAGTACACAAGTTTGGACAGTTACGTTTCCTAACTCATCCTAGAAAAAGTGCTATATACCTCGTTGCTGAATATCACTGTGGTCACCTTCGAAGTACTCCCCTTGGGAAGCTATGCACTGAAGCCAGTGCCTAGTCCACCCTTCAAAGCAATTTTGGAACTCTTTCTGTAATGGCCATCAGAGTTGTCATCATATTACACTTGATGTCCTGAATGTCATCTAAATGTCTTCCTTTAAATATTTCTTTCATCTTCAGGTAAAGAAAGAAGTCATTGTGGGCCAGATAAGATCAGTAGTGAGGGTGTTCCAATAGAGTTGTTTACTGGCTAAAAACTCCCTCACAGACAGGGCCGTGTGAGCTGGTGCATTGTCGTAACGCAAGAGCCATGAATTGTTGGTGAAAAATTCAGGTCATCTCACTTTTTCAGGCAGCTTTTTCAGCACTTCTGAATAGTCAACTTGGTTAACTGTCTAGTTGGTACAAATTCATAATGAATAATCCCTTTGATATCAAAAAATGTTAGCAACATCATTGCAACAAGTTCTCGAACTTAATTGTCAGACTTTGTAGTGTAGGACGAAAATTTAGCTTCCTTCATGGAAGATATGGATATCTGTTCATTTTCTAAGTTGATGAGTGACAGATGAATGTAAATTTGTTTGCAAACAAAGTGCAAGACTGACAAGCACGGTGTTGATGCTAAGATTTTTTTGTTTGTTTTTTGTTCTAATTTTCCTTTCTGACATTCAATCCAACAATGTTATTTTGTAGATCCCAGAATACATTTTCATCGTAGGTCATCATTACAGTGCTGATTAATTTGCAAGACCATATTCTGAATTTTTTACATACCTTAATTTCTTTAATAACTACAAATAATTATTAGACAGCAACTGTCTTTACCACTACTTTAAAATTTAAAAAGAAAAAGAAAAACCTGAGGCAGAGAGATGTGGAATTATTTATCTAATATCACACAGTTGATATGAGGAAGATCCAGAAATTAAATGCAAATGATCTGATTCTGGGATCTCTTTCCTCAGACATTATACTGCTCTGTCTATCAGTGAATATTAAATTTGTAATCCTGGAAAAATTAAGTCAATGCTTTCAACCCAGACAAAAATAACTTCAACTGAAATCAGTTTTATATACTTACTAATAGCAATATTCCAATAAATGGGCTACAATGTTCTGTGTTTATGGTTCAATTCATATTTAATAGAATTTGAACAGAGGACAATATTTCCACAAGAACATATTCAATTAGAATATGTATTGGACACTTTATCAGAATGTAAATATAAGTGTTTGAATCCAACATTCTTTCATGATCTGAACCATGGTTACTTGTTTACTCAATTCACAGGGACCTCATCCAAACAATCCTCTAAATTGCAGCACTTTCATAGTCCTCTGAAGTTTTGCCACATGGGCTTCGGAAAGCCACAAGTTGCTCTGCACACCATGCCTTGTGTGTATTTTAAATGAGCAGAGTCCGCCTGGGGAGATGAAGGTTTAATAGCACAGAGTGAAATGATAAAGCACAAGATTCATTCTGCCCCGTTTTCACTTCCCCTACATTTCACAGCATATTTATATCTAGAATTCACAGTAGATGAATAAAACTTTCTAGACAATAAATCAAACATTTCAAGGAAGTAATTATCTTTCTAAATAGAAAATAAAATTTTCCATTAATTCAAATTTTAAGTGTTATACAAATATTCAGAAGAAGCTCAATCTTCCCAAATACACTTGACATGAAAATTAATAGACTCAAGACATGGTAGTTGGAAGAATCAAAATTTCTTTGTACAAATACAACTCACAGTGCCAATGATCATGATTTTGTCTTAGGGCATCAAGCCATTCTTGCTATTTGCTATTGCTGAGTCCTAAAATTTTGGCATAATATTTACTTCTGGAAACTATTAATGCCAGGAGACTGTATCATTATTTAGAGAGCAAAATGTATTAAGTGTATAATAAATGTATAAAGGGCACCTTTAAATGCAAGATTAGAAATGCAGCATCAGAATTCTATAACCAGATGACTTATTCATAAATTCTAATGGAAAAAAAATACTTTCTTTTTATAAATATGATGCCGAACAATTCATTAGATCAGAACATTTCTTCACACATACAGACCTTGTTGAATATCGTTAGGTAAACACATCGTCTTTTGTCCTGCTTTCAGTTAATGATAGAAATGAAGAGAGACGGAATGTATCCTTAGAAAATGTCAGATTTTGACACATAGTGGATTAAACATCAAGGTTTGAATCAGCAATCAGAATATATTGCTGGCTCTTTTGCTTATAAACTGAGTTTCAGAAAGAATAAGTGGCTTGAATATATGTATCTGTGACTGGATGTTACAATTTCCCCAGGACTCTGCTCATACGCCAAAATGATATGATAACACTTGTTTCATGTGACATTTCCATGTAATATTTAGCATCTCAAAAATATTGTAATTGAAAGGACTTTGTAAACTAATAAGTGCTGATGCAGGTGACTGTTATTACTCAATTTGTGGGACTTTATGTCAAAAAAGGAAATCATACATATTTAAAAGGACCTCATTAAACTATAAAAGTACCCTTTTTCTCACGATTGGAAATGGAGTGAATTTATTTTCATTGTTTACATATCTATCCTAATTGTATGTTTCCCAGGGCTGCTGTAACAGACAGAGTACCACAGACTTGGTGGCTTAAAACAGAAATGCATTGTCTCACAGTTCTGGAGGCTGGAAATCTGAAATCAAGATGTCAGTAGAGCCCTACTCTCTGTGAAGCCTGCAGGGGGAAATTCTTCCTTTCCTCTTCTAGCTTCTGATGCCTGCTAGCAATCATTGGTGGCCTTTGTCTACCATTGCCATCAATGGACCATCTCCTTCCAGTGTGTCTCCATCCTCACATAATGTTTTCCTCTTCTTCTAAGGACACCAGTCACATGGGGTTAGGACCCACTCTAATGACCTTATCTTAATTTAATTACATCTGCAAAGACTATTTTTAAATAAGCTCACATTCAGGTACAGGGATTAGACTTCAATATAGCTTTGGCAGGGCACAACTCCATCTTTAATACCAGTGAATGCAAAACAGGCTTACCTATGCATTTGGGGTGAATTAATGAAGAGATTCAAAGTTTTGTTGTTGTTGTTGTCACTGTCGTTTTGTTTTGTTTATTACCAATTCAATGTGTATTTAGTACTTGGTATATGCCTAATATTGTAGTGATCTTTTGGTGCATACATGGAAAATAACTACATAAAACAAAAATTTTAAATAACTACGGTAGAATTTCAAAATAAATATATGGTACCTCCATGAAAGTTAGGATATTCTTTTCTTTTTTTCCTGGTAGCGAGAGTAAATAATAGAATGGGTTAAGCAAGTCAGCTATCCGGATCAGGTCGAAGTTGACCTTGACATTAGATTTTCTATAATTTGACTAGGAAGGATATTCAGAGAACATTTTGTCAAAGAGGAAAAGTGCAGAGAATAAAATATCAAACTGTTTCAGGGAAAATTAAGGTGCTGGCCTGACTCACAGGAACATATTTAAAAACAAGCATTGGAAATACATTTAGGCAGGCTACAGGCAGTCCAGTGAAATGGTAAAAAGTTTCAACTTGATTCCAGAAGTACTTGGGAAGTCATTATAGATACTACTAAAGGATTGGAGCATGACGCAAACATATTTTTCAGACGCTGAATATAAAGGTGGATTAAAAGTTAAACTCGGGGACAGAAGGTGCGACAAGTTGGTTATTGCATTAATCTAGTTCTACGTGATTCTAGTGATAGCATACGCCTGCAAACTGTGTGCTGAGGTTTCCTGGAGGACTACAGTGAATTGGCAGATATTTTAAATTTGAAGAGGAACATGGGGACATCTGTAATCTACTGCTTTTAGGATGTTCAGTCCAATTTCTTTAATGAACAGAACTATTAGGTTTTCGGCCTCGGGCTGCTTTTAAAATGGTTTAAAACACTAATATAGCCATGAACCAAAACAGTTGAGGACTCTCTAGCATGCTAATTAATTTACAGAATATATTTTTACTTCTTGATCAGCAGCTCTTATAATTTTATATGATTTTCAATGTCTTCCTTAATTTCTTCATTTAGATCATTCTTAATTGTAAACCCACATTTTTATTATTATTATTTTTTGTACTGGTATAAGACTAGTACAAAAAAGCCCTCCACTGTTTTGTGTTCTTCTCTTTTCCTTTTTTTCTGTTGTTTCCCTAGTGGCAAAGACCAAGGAAAGGACATTTAGTCCAAATGCAGTCAACTCTACTTTTTCTTTAATGAATTTTTTACTCCCCTGCCTTCACGTCTTTTGTGCATTTTGCTAAGATCAGTTCCAATATTACTGTTGTTACATTCATAGTTTAACTTTTTCCTTTTAGCTCTCAGTTTTGTAGTTTATTTTACAAATTATATATTTCTATCTGATTCAATTCCTGTGTCAACTCTAACACACATACCTAAGTTAATAATGAAAGTGCATATGATAAATAGAAGTTTATTTATAAACTAGAAAGTTATTTTTACAACAGTTTTATGGAATATATATATATATATATATATATATATTTAAAAAGAAATATATGTGTGTGTGTGTGTATATATATATATATATACATATATATATATATATACTATTGATTCCAAGATCAATGGGAGACTGTCTAAATCAGTAAACATAATTAATAGTAGGTAGCTGAGGATAAACAGTCATTCTATCAGAATCCAGGATAGATTTCAAAAGAAATTATTTTTATTCATTATATTCCATGGAAATATATCCCCATATTTTCCTTCTTTCTATTGGTATTGTTATCATCCAAATGTAGAGACTTAAAATGATTGTTCTTAACATTTAAAAATAACTTCCTCTCTGATTTTCCTCTCTCTCCCTAAAATGTTCCCTCCCAAAGCTTACTTGTAGATACTTTCCTCTCCTACCATCAGAGAAAAAACAACAATAATAGAATTATCAACAGAAACAAAAAAAACAAACAAAAAAAGTCAACAGTTCTATTTTAGTCTTGCCCCAACATACCTACTAGAATTTTCCCCATATTCTACCTTATATGGAGCTCAAATTAAAATCAAATTGAAGTATTTATCCTTCCTGACACATGCCCACCTCAGCTGTTCAGTTGTACTTCCATTTATACTCTTCACTATTTGTGGAATGCCCTTATATCTTATATCCATTAATACTCAGTCAAAGTCCCCTTCAGTGGTACCATCCTTTCACTTGGGCAAGAGTAGCACTGCCCTGGACCTCTGACTCTAGAGAGACCAGCTCTGGCCCTATACCGGGTCAGCACTTCTCATAGGATGAGTCATCCATGAAGCTAAGGAGATGTGTTCAACAGGGGTCTATAACACACCTCTATACCACATAGAGACTAACAGGACAATAGAAAGGATGAAGAGAAACTCAAGGCTGATGACTTTGCTAAAGAAAAAATCAATGAACTTGGTTTAAGTAAAAATTCTAATCATGCTTCACAAAGGTAAATTAGATAACAGATAGTATTACAATGTCTTCATAAACATGTTCAATACTCATATCTCTGTGCTATGGGCATGATGATTCTCTTCATTGTACAGAAGAAACTGGAAACACAAAGTTTATAAGAGTGCCCAAGTTGCACATACCGTATGTCTGGCAAAACTAGGATTTTCATTTGGGAAGTGCGGCTCCTAAGCAAGAATTCCTAAGCAATATGGTCTGTAAAAAAAATACTTAGAAAAGTAGAAATGCAGCTCTCTGTTTCTTCACTTAGCTGGAGCATAAAGTAGCAGGACAAATGTAAGAAAAGAAACAAGATCACTATAAGGAAAGAAGTACAAAATATTACATTTTGCAGAACTGAGATTAAAGTTATGTATTTTGGTTTCCAAGAATATGGAAGTCTTTCTAACAATAGTGTGCTTGCCAACTATACAATTAAGAGTATGATTTGAGAAAAAAGAAAGACTTAGCCAGCAGGTTTATTCCTTTACTGAAATGATCCAGAAGTAACCAGAACTGTGCATTTTTCTGATGCCTTTTTTTAACACTCTGACTCCTTGTAGTTACGCATTACTAAGTTTGATAAAATTATACCAAAGTAACTGAAATATCACATAGAAGCTTTCAACTTTTGCAATAATAATAATAATAATATTTCTTCCCCTGATTTATTCTGATTATCTAAGTAATTGATCTGAAAGGGAAAAAAAAACGTTTTAATCAAACTCCTTTGATCGTCATTTAATCAAGGATGTATATTTCATAAATTAGAAATATTTTTCTTGTGACTTTAGGTTGAGAAAATTATAGAGTTAACCAAATTTTTATTTGAATGATAAACATCATTATTCCAAAGAAGGATTTGTTTTTCCTTTCATATTAAGTATTTATAAAACAGTGCACATTTTCTATATCTGCTTCTGTTTCAAAATTGCAGAAGCTCCACTGTCACAGGAGATAAATTGAGGTGTCTTTTAACTAGGCCCTAATGACTTTTAGATTCTCCAAAATCTAGTTCTGAATTTGAACATATAAAATTACTTTGGCAGATAGTTGCCACACTCTTGTTTCTAGAAATATAGGTCAAGTATTTAATCATCAAACAACCACAAGTATTTAACAGGCTCATATTTTTCAGAATAATAGAAAACCCTGGGGTTACTTTGTAGTAGAACAAGTTTTATTATTTGTAGTTCAAATAATTGCAAAATGTTACTCTATTTAGAATATTTGAATTCTTGTTGGAGAGGGAACCTTTATGTCTGAACATCTATATTGTTTTTATATTTTTATATTTTAAACCAAATTCATAACATGAATATGTTGTTAAAGGTTATATGAGCATGCACCACTTAGCTTATCAGCAGGCAAGGCAGAATTCTGAATTTCCTTTTTATCTCAAGCTTTTATTTATTACAAAATCAATTTGTACTGGATAAGTTATCATTAATATTGATTTGCTATTTTCTGCTAAATGTATTCTATAGACATGCATTTTGGTTAAGACTTAACTGAAATAATGAAATGCATTCTTTTTAATTAAAGAATGAACAATACTTCTCTTTTTTATTGATTTGATGGGTGCTTCAAATTATGATATAAAAGCTTGCCAAACATTTTCCATTGTAAGTTAATTTTTTTCTAATTTGTGAGTTTGTTTTGAAATTATTATACAGCATTTACTGAGAAAATGCTAATGTTTTTGAATATTCTGTTGTCTCAAACATTCACTCTAAACATGCATTCACATATCTATTCTCTTTCTGTCTGATTTCATTCCCTCTCACTCTCTTCCTTACTCTCTGCACTCAGCCCTCCAATGTTCTTCTAGTTCCTTCTTAAACATACAAAGCAAAGCCTTTGTATTAAGAAGAAACCTCTTTATACTCATAAGAAATCCTCACCTATTTGGGTAGCTCCTTCCCTTACGTCTTTCAATTTCTTGTTCAAATGGCACCTCATCAATTAAATCTTCCCTGAAAACACTATTAAAATATGTTCCCATGAATTCACTTACCTTATGTCATTTTTCATTCACAACTTTTGTCACTACCTCTAATTTATGATTTTCCATAACTAGAAGACCATCTCCACTGAAGGAGAACAATATAGACTTTGGTCTCTTCACTACTGTGTTCTCATGCCTGGGAAACAATGTCTGGAATGTAGCAGACTCTTTAAAAACAAACAAACAAAGAAACAACTTCTTTTATTCCTTAGAAATACTTATAACTATTCCATAGTCTAAACCACACCTTCTATTTCCATCAGATTTAAACCCCCCAACTGCAATAAGATGTTATATAATTATCCCCTACTTTAAAATCTTCCTCACAGAAACCAGCAAATAAGTAATCAAACCAACACAGCAAACAACTAATCAGTTTTCCTATGGGACAGAAACAAATAAGAAAACAAGAGCAAGGAAACACCAACAACAAATCAGAAAAAGAGGAAACCAGTGTAAGAATAAATTCAAGAATGAGCATAATTTGTAGAACAAGAAGGAAATTGCCCAGAAAACAAAGAAAATAAAAATAGTGTATAACAGGATAAATCACTTTCAATGCACAGTGTCTTATATAACAGTGGAAAAAAAAATACCTCTTCAACTTCAACACGTATCATTTAATATTATTGTTTTAACTTCCTAGGGCTTCCATAACAGTTACCAAAAACTGAGTAACTTTAAACAACAGAAGTTTCTTCTCTCACAGCTCAGGTGGTCAGATGTCTGATATCAAGGTGTGGACAACGAGTTCCCTCCTAAGTCTCCTGGAATTCATTGGCTTGTGGCAGTGTAACCCCAACCTCTGTCTTCCTGACATACCTTCGTTTATAACTCCATGTGCCTTTTTAAGTCTGTCGTAAAACACTCTAATTGGATTTGGGACCCATCTTAATCCAGTATGATGTTCTCTCCATCCTTAACTACATCTACAGTGACCCGATTTTCAAATAAAATCATATTCAGGAATACAGTAGATAAATACATAAATGTTTCCTGAGTAAATTGATGCATGGGTGAATAATCTGCTTTCTATGTCAGGAAAATAGTAGATAAAAGAGATAAAATGTACATAATATTTCAACTATAGCCTGTTAATGCACCACCACAATCACCACCCCTGCCACCCTCCCACACAGAGAGACACACCTTGAATACTTGCTGAGCTGTAGAAACTTACAGGTTCACTACCCTACCTAACTGTGAAAAACACAAGACGATGGAGAAGGTTTCGCATGGATTTACTACAAAGAATGGTGAGACGATGGAAACTTGAAGTTGAGTGCTTGCTGCTCTCATGAAGAATTCACACAAGACAAATAGTAACAAGTGTCGGAGAGGCTGTGGAAAAAAAGGAACCCTAAGACACTGTTGGTGGGAATGCAGACTGGTGCAGCCGCTATGGAAGGCAGTGTGGAGGTTCCTCAAAAAATAAAAAATAGAATTACCATATGACCCAGCAATCCCACTCCTAGGTATCTACCCCAAAAATCTGAATACATTTATCCATAAAGACACATATGCTCCAATGTTCATTGCAGCTTTATTTACGGTGGCCAAGACATGGAAACAACCAAAATGTCTTTCAATAGATGAATGGATAAAGAAGTTGTGGTATATATACACAATGGAATACTATTCGGCGGTAAGAAAAGATGATATAGGAACATTTGTGACAACATGGATGGATCTTGAGAATATAATGCTAAGCGAAATAAGTCAGACAGAAAAAGCAGAGAACCATATGATTTCACTGATATGTGGTATATGAACCAAAAAGAACAAAAGAACAAGACAAACAAATGAGAAACAAAATCTCATAGATACAGACAATAGGTTAGTGGTTACCAGAGGGTAAGGGGGAAAGAGGGTGGTAGATGAGGGTAAAGAGGATCAAATATACAGTGATGGAAGGAGAACTGACTCTGGGTGGTGAACACACAATGGGATTTATAGATGATGTGATATAGAATTGTATACCTGAAACCTATGTAACTTTACTAACAATTGTCACCCCAATAAACTTTAATTAAAGAAATAGAATTCTGAAAGCAGTAGCGGTCCATTCAAATTGCCTGTGATGTCAAGTGTTAGAGAGTAGTGGCTACAGGACAGCATGCGTTTGTTGACAAAAGAATGAGTGAGGTTCCTATGGGCAAAATGGGTGCCTGTAGGAGGTGGCATGGCCTGGACTGCCTTGTGAGGGATTTTCTCAACAGGAAAGAGCGTCTGACTTTAATGAGAAATGGATTATTTTTAGTTGAAGTGGAGTGCACTTGGAAATATCTGGAAGTAAGTTGTTATTGCCATAAAGAAATAGTCTAATTGTGAATGGATGGAAGCTGTGGGATCTGTCCATGGTGCTGTGGGAGAAAAGGGACAGTGATGTGACAGAACATGTTACAGAAAGTGATGGGAGAAAAAAAAAAAGGCACTGAGATCTTCTAAATTGAATACATTCAATAAACTCTTTCTATATGAATGCTATATACCTTGCACCAAAAAGCATTTGAGTTTGAAATCTGTTTTTAAAAAGGCAAGACAATCAAATGTTAAATGGAAAGATTTATACATACACACAAATATACTGGCCTTTGGAAAGCAAAAATCTGATCCTTACGAGAATACTTTTAGATTTATGCACACTACTAAATAAACTATTTTAAGGAAAAGTATATAAAACAGCAGTTGGAATTAGCTGTCACTGTGATGAATAAGAACCAAATTATATTTGACAAGCAAAGTTTGAGCTCTAAAGTGATCTTGGGTGATTATTATAATCAAAAGCAAATGAACAATGCTAACTTCACTAATACATTGTTTGTTTAAATGAATCACTTCTACGTTGATGTGACTTTTGCACTGTAAAATAGATACACTGAAATTATAATATAGAGTTCTTGATAGAGTTGATGGAAGACTTTTCAACCACAAAACCATTATCATTTTAAAGAAGATTATCAGTTTAAAAACAGAAAAAGTAAAGCTCTAAAAATAGACCTAAGAGTACTTATTAAAAAAAGTCAGATATTTTCTCATTGCATAGACTCTTTAGTAAACTAAAAAATTAGTATCAAACATAACTATTTAAATCTCCTTAAATACCTATAATAAACCATAATTTCTTATAAATTGGCAGAGTTGTTTACTACCATAATCTAAAACTGGACTCAAGCTACTAAACATATTTAAATTATTATGGTAGTGCAAGGAGAGGAGAAAACTTTAGATACGAGTTTTACTGAACAATAGTTATGGAGTTGGTTAAACGTTTTCTTTTATAATACATAAATAATATATGATGGGATACATTTATTAAGTTTAATTATTAGAAAATGATCTATGTGACTATGGGTCCCTACCAATATTTAAAATTTTTCATTCACTTTATAATAATTTGTTAGTAGATTCTACTTGCATAGATGCAAATAAGAAAGTAGAAATATCCCATAATTTATAGTAATTTAGATATTAGTCCTAGGCAGTGATTTCAATAATAAATCAACATAGTGAATCCCCTGATTTACCTGAATTACTTCTACCACACTTCTCCATACATACCCATAAATACACTTTCTTCATTAACATCCTCTAAGAGCTCTTAACTAATATATTCAAATCACTGGCTTGACTAAGCATTGTCAAGGTCTCACTCACTGCTTCTCCTAGTGTAATTGTCTCATTCATGTCCTAATCTCTTAACCCAAATACTCCCTGCACGTATACCAGCTCTCCCGTTTCCAAATCATATCCCATGATTAGTGAAATCCTACCCTACCCTTGCCAGTATCATCAACATATTGATTCTGTTTTGTCCTTCCTCTTCCATGCAGGACCCTTAATGTAATAAATATTCTATTTACATAGCTCCTACATCTGAGCTTTCTATCATAACTAATAAAAGACACAAATTCAGAGGCATCATTTGAAAATATGTGTTTTCTAATATTAGCTTGGTTTTCACAACTGTGCTGACATCTTCTATTTCTCTAGTCAGCTTTCTGGCCGATTGTTCTCAGTGTTTATTTCAGCATTGTTCTTCTTTCCACAAATGTCTTAATCTAACATGTACTCACACATGGCCAGCACATGACTACTCTATTTCATAAAGACATTAAAAGTCATTAGGTTCCAAACGTCAATCCTCACCCAACTCACACAAATTTAACAGCGTCTATCCTAATCTTTGTTTCCCCCATTCCATATCTCTCTAAAACTGTTCATTCTACTATATTTTGAATCATTTACATTCACATCTCAGAAGTCTAAAAGAGCAATTATTTCCTTCTTTTCTCATGAGGTCAACACCCTTCTACTAACCTCTTCCTCTCTGTCCTTAAACATATCCAGATCTCTCCCATTGAACCTAGCAAGCAAACAGAATATATCCTTAGTCATATTTTTCTCTGCAGCTTTTTCTTTCTTTGCCACAGATGTCACTCTTTCCACTTCACTTTCTAGTTCACTCCTCAACCCATTGCAGTCTGACTAATATCTTCAGCTTTTTTAAGGTCATCAAATAATTTCCTTATGGCAAATCCAATGTGTATCAAGACATGTCTTTCTTCATTTTCTACAATATTTGAAGTATTGACCATAGCTTTTTATTGAAAATAATAAGTTCTTGGTTTCAATATCAGAAATTGTGTTTTGTTTGGCTTTCTTCCTACATTTTGGTCATTTCTTACTGGTCTTTTGAAAGCCTCTTTTTGCTACCTTTGTCTCCAGCTCTTGCAATGTTACACCATTGGTCCCCTTCTCCCAAACATTTCTTTTGGCTAGAAAGTGTGTCTTCAAAACAGAAGAGAAATATGCAGCTAGCGGTGGGTTTAATGGCTTTGGCTGCTTTCAAAATACTCTTCCTGAAAGTAGCACAATGGACACCCGTCTTTCTCATTGTATAGTCACAGTCTATGATAAAGGAGACATACTTAATACAGTTTAGGTTAGGTCAATTCACATTTATGTAGGGTTCCAGGCATGAACTGTCCAATTATCTGATTAATAGATGATCAATATTTTGTTTTGTTTGTTTCCAAATATGGAGGCCTTTATTATTTCATTCTTTTCTCCATATGAGGACGTCAATGGGGATATGGGAGAAAAGTATCTGGACAATATTAAAAGGCTGCCAAGACCCTGAAGTTTTAATTTACATACAAGTATATAAAATAATAAGATTGTTGATTAAAAAGTTAGTCCAGAATTTAGAATCATATGTTTTTTGCTGAAGTGAGAAAAAGGTACTTATTTTTGGACTGTAGACTCCATATAAACCTCACTAAGCAATTTAGTATTCTGTTTCATTGAATATTCTCAATCACCAAAATGCCCCACAATCCTAAAAATATGCACGGATTATGCTTAGCCCATTGGGAAGATCTTATCCCCAGGCTTTTCTATTTAAGTTCGGGGTTATTTTAGCTAGAAGACAAGGCCAGGAACTCAAAATGTTTTCTCTGTTATTGATCTTCTTTGGCACCATAAAAAAACAAACAAACAAAAAACTATTATGGTCACTTAATAAGTTTTCTTGGAATAATATTTTACCATTAAAATAGTTATTTTTCTCCTTCAATAATCATATCTTATTTCCTATCAATAATATACAAAACTGTTAGTAAATCTGACACGATCATCATATTTACCAACAGTTACAATGATAGCATTCTAATTTTTAATTCAGTAAAAATTTTTGTTTTTTGTGTTTTTTATTTTTTTCTTTCCAACTGTCTTTTCTTTGAACTATTTTTCTTTTTCTCTCTTATTTATGTATTTTTTTTTTCTGACTGTGTGTGTGGTTGTACTTCTGGGCAAAGAGCCCAGATTGATATAATTTTTGTTTGTTCCTTGTATAGTGCCCCAGATTTTGTTTTGAAAGGAGCACTGCAAATTAATACTATGATTACAGTATTACTTCCATTATTTATTTTCTAGAACCCAGCACATTAAACTATATTATTCATAGTACTTAGCTATGAATAGAGTTTGGTAAGTTTCCAGACATTGCAGATATAAGAATCTATTCTTTTTCTTTAGTATTAGGTTGGTGCAAAAGTAATTGCAGTTTCAAAGGTTAAAAATAATTTCAAAAACTGCAATTACTTTTGCACCAACCTAATGTATTAGTCATACCCAGTATGTCTTCTAAGAATGTGAAATAGAATTGGTGAACTTTTCCAAATTCATTAAGCACTAAAGTTCTTTATGATCCAGGTTGTTAGATGTTCCATTCATTTGGATAACACTTTCCATTCATATCTCTGTGAAAACTGTATGTGCAAGAGAAAGCTTTTTGTGGCTCAGTGTGGGACACTGAGAGGTCCCCTGCACTAGGAATCATGGCATCTGAAATAGGGTTTTGTTTCATCCTCTAAAGTATTGAAGGACTTAGAGAAATGGAATTGAAATCTCTGCCTACAAAATACTGGTAATGCTTCAAAATACATTCACGAAATCAAATATCCCTATTCCTTTGACACTCAACCAAAATAAAAAAAAATGATTTAGTATCTCTATTTAGAGAGTAGAGAAACTGGGCTTCCTAATATAGGGATTTATTACCGTCTAAATCATCTAGTTGGTTATAAAAAAATAAATAAATAAACTCTAGTTTTCCACTGATGATTGATAACCATCTTGTTAAACTCAGTTAGCTATTACTAGATCTTTAGATCTTTCTTGGTATGGTTATATGTCATACATATGCCTTTATTCCATAGATGTATGGATTATTATTATTATTATTATTATTATTATTATTATTTTTGAGATTGTTTTAACTGTGTTCTACATGATCCTTCAAGTGTATTTAACGTAATAATATTTGATCATTCAAAATATATTCTGGGATTGGGTACCTTATTTTCTAATACACACTGTTGTACTGGAATATAGCAGAGCAAAGTTTTCCTTAATTTATCTCATTTCTCTCAACAAATAGAGGAGAAATAATTAGAGAGTCTTACCAGACTGAAGCTTTATAGGAAAATGTTCCTGATGATATAAGTGTAATAAAAATGTACACAGAGAAGGGGAAAGGATGTGAAAAAAGTATGAGCATTAAAACACTGTTCACTCATGTAAAATGAATATTCAATTCACTTAGCGAGAGATTCATAACACAGGCCCGACAGGTGATGTAGGTTTTAATTCAGGGTGTTTCTTTGCATTGGTAGACATGATAGTGAGTTCCATTCATCCATGGCCACTGCAGTCATTTCTTGAAATACATTTTATACACAAAATATCATCTGTGTAAAAAACTTAAAATCAAAATCGTGTAAGTCTATAATAAGTGATGAATAAGTAAATATATATATATATATAAAACTAAAGTTTATATATATATATATATATATATATATATATATATATATATATATATATATATATATAATCAACATTAAACTTTAGGAGTTTTAGTTCCCCCTAGTGGTAACTGAATGATCAAAATACAATGAAATTCATAAAGGGCTCAATAAAAGTTGGTTCAAATCACTTGAAATCACTGGAGAATCCCAACAATTTACAAATTTTGAAACAAGGCCTAGAGGCATTGTACAGTCTGGAAAGATTAAAAAACTGCCGATGGCAGAGAGAGTTGTTCTGATATCCAGATAATGTTTAATGTGAATAAATACAAATATTTTGGCTTATTTGTTTATATGAGATTAAGACAAGAAAACATTTTTTAATATCATAATTTTAACATATTTACTATCATATAACATAAATTTAAATTATACTAATTGCAATACCATTTTAAGCTACATCAATAGATGTCTAATTTAAAAAAATAGGTATTAGAATGTAAAGCGTAAAATATTTTAGCTTAATAAAAATAAACACTTTATTGCTTCTACGAGTTTGTTTAGTCAAACATGAACACAATAAATTTGCTATTATTAAGACCTCATAGCAAAACAAAGCAATCTAAAGTGATGTCATTAAAATGTCTCTCTTTTTTTTTTTTAAGAAGTTCCAATCAGTGCCTTTTGCTTACAGACTGTGTCTAGAAGAAGGCAACGTGAAGAATAAATGTGATAATTTTTGTTACTGTCAAAAATGATCTATATATTCCATTACTTTATGAACTTAAATCCTCAGGCAATGGATTCTTGAAGAGAGTATAAGTTAAATCTTCATATTTGAAATAAACATAACTATGCTACATATGTAACTATGATATGTTAAAAAAGTAAACAAAATCAGGGGCTAATTAACTTTAAATTACAGTTCTGAAGTTTTGTTGAAATACTATCAGTTATTTTTGTTAGTTTAAAATGTGTGCCCCAAATTATTTTAAAGTTGTGTATGCTTTTAGTAACTCAAACTGTTAGGCATCCATTGCTGTTTTTACCATCAAGACTTTTTTTTTGGAATCACTTTGCAAATAGGATGTGATTTACTATTAACCTGTTTATAAGAATTATATTGAGACAAAGACATGTCACACTGATATATTTCATAGGGATATGAACTAATATTTTTAAGAAGAAAAGATAGCAAAAATAAAACTGTTATTATTAACAGGTTTTATTTTATTTATGCAATAGTTGAAAAGTGGTGTTCAGCTCTATATGCTAACATTAGATAAAGGATTCACTCCGACAGAAACAGAAAACATTGAATTGGGAATTTGAAACTATTATTTTGTAACTTTGACTTCAATAATGAGTATTATATTTTACTAACATGGTCATATTTTACAAGTAATCAATAATTAAACAGAAACTTCAGTAGAAATGAATATATATCTTGTAGATAAATGTCACAGATAAAACAAATTGAAATCAAATGAATCAATTTGACTTTAAAAATCCTAAGTTCCTCGATACCTCTACCTTCTCTAAGACATAGTACATTTACTTCATACCATCCTCACTAATGGTTATGCACTGAACTGTATTCCCTCAAAACTCATATGTAGAAGTGCTAATGCACAAAGTGAGGGTATTTGGAGACAGGGTACTTGGTAGACAGGTTTAGATGAATTAAAGAGAGTGGGACCCTCATGATGAGATTAGTACCCTTGTAAGAAGGGACGCCAGAGACTGTGCTCTCTCCTTCTTCTTGCCCCATGAGGACATGGCAAGGAGGCGGCCATCTAAAAGCCAAAAAGAGAGCCTTCACCTGAAACTACCCATGCTAGCTAACATCTTAACCTTGGAATTCTAGCCTTTAGAACTGTGAGAAAATAAATTTCTGTTGTTTAAGGTACCCAGTCTATGGGTTTTTGTTTCAACAGGCCAACCTAAGACGTTATTTCTTCAAATCATTATTATGTGATATATTAGTTCTGTCTAGTTTCCTGAAATGTGTGTGTGTGTGTGTGTGTGAGAGAGAGAGAGAGAGAGAGAGAGAGAGAGAGAGAGAGAGAGAGAGAGAGAGAGAGAGAGAGAGAGAGAGAGAGAGAGAGAGAGAGAAGCAGCAAGAGAGAGAGAGAGAGAGAGAGAGAGAGAGAGAGAGAGATCAAACAATACAGTGAATATATAAATTAAAAAAAAAAAATTACAGTAAAAGACACATTGCTGTTAATCCCCCTCAAAATACTCCCCCTCACTTCAAACACACTTATCCCATCGTTCTTGCTACTTTCGGAAACAGTTATGGACATCCTTTCTTGAATGTCTTTAGTTGTGCTGTCATGGCTTCCACATTGTCCTGAATCATTTTAACTTTGGGGAAGAAACAGAAGTCACACGGTGCCAGATCTGGTGAACAAGGAGGATGAGGACACACCATAATGTTTTTGTTTGACAGAAATGCCATACCAGTAGAGATATGTGACACGGAGCGTTGTCACAATAGAGGATGGTTTATGGTATACTTTAAAACACATCTTCTCTCAACCGTAGGTCATACCTGACTGACTGCACTGAACAAGGTGAAACTTGTGACATACTGTTACTATGACTCAACATGCTGCTTTTCGTATTGAAGATCCCTGCCTTTCTGTTGGATGGCACTTGGCAGCAGCAGTCACCGTATTTTGTGATAAAAATGGAAAGGCTCAGTGTGTCACACATCGTTTCTCGTATGGCAATTTCTGTCAAATAAAAACATTATCATGCACCTTATTCACCAGATTTGGCACTATGCGACTTCTGGCTCTTCCCCAAAGTCAAAATGACCATGAATAGTCAACACCTTGAATCGATTCAGGACATAGAGGCAGCCACGACAGTGCACTTATGGCACTCACGATAAAGGACTTCGAGAACTGCTTCAGAAAGTCGCAAAATGATAGGTAAGGGTGCCTGAAGCGAGTGGGAGTATTTTGAGGGGCATTAATGGCAATGTGTCTTTTACTGCAATATATATAAATATACAATTTAAAAAAAATTAAACATTCACCATATTGTTTGATTATACCTTGCAATTTAAAATAAATGAAGCTATATCAAAAGAGGTCATATCATAAAACATTTTTATGTCCCTATAAATATGCCTGTATTTGAATTCTATCACAGATGTTACCAAAACTGACAAATTTCTGAGATAAAACAGAAATTACAGCCAGGGGGAAGGAAGGTAAAAAGAATAGGGACCAAACAGGCCAGTTGTGCTATAATGGAAAGTTTTAAAGTTATAGCCAGAAAACATAAGTGTGAATACACACTTGATCTAGATTGAATTGTTTAATAAGCTTTTCTGTGAAAAAAAATGGGGATATTAAGATCTACCTTATTAGATCATTGTGAACACTTAGAGAGATAGCTAACCTCCATCGCATTGCCTGGCACAGCACATACACTATAATTACAAAAACTCATGAGGTGGAATAACATGATTTGAAATAGGTCATGAGCCCCTATTTAAACACGCTGCATCACACACACACACACACACACACACACACACACACACACTGAACACCTTCACAGTCCTGTGGTAGAAGAGAATTCCTCAGTATTTGAGTCATTGCTTGGAAATTTTAGGAAGCTGCAAATCTTAGTCTCAATAGAGAATTAAATTTCAGAGGCAGTAACAGATAGCTAATATATATCAATAGCTAATGTCATCACCATTTTTGGCTCACAGATGGCAAAACCTTAAGAAAAGAGGATACACTGAGTTTGAGATTCTGTGATACGTGGGGATGTGTGACTGGTGAGAATGACTTAAATTTGAGGGAAGGTTGAGCAGCAGTATATACAATTATGACAATCTCATACAGTGGTGTTAAATACAAAACATGGTATATTGAAACAACAGCTGCTTACTACAGTTTGGCCTCGAGTAAATTCTATAAAATATATAACTAAACACATAGCAATTAAGTCAGAAGATATGTATAGAAGTTATATTACGTTTTTTTTTAAATGTCTTAAACATCTCCTCTCAGAATTCAAGCACTTTATTCAGATGACGATTCATTATTTGTGTATATCAATTATTGCATACTGTAATTAATTAGAAGGCATTTACAAATGCAGCTGTGTTTTCCAAAAGACCCACATAGCAGTATGATTTTTGTATCCTTTTGTTGTTTTTATTTGCATAAAAAATTTTTAATCGCAGATCTATTGAAAATTTCATGAAAGTTATGTAAACTCTAGGCATAAAATGCATAAAGAAACAAAATTTTGCACATATTTTGAAGGGATTTGAAACAGAAGTTCTAGTACTTCACTTGAAGAAAAGCAGGAGGTAAAAATGTGAAGAAGATAATCATGAATCAATAATTAGGAAAAAAAGCCTAAATACCAGAGTGCCTCTGCCATATCTCCATGAATAAACTCATATACATCCCCATGTTCCTAATAGTAAATAGCAAAGGTTTTTGTGCCAGAAGCCCTCACAACCAATCCAGGTTTAGCTTCCTCATAAATAAAATGAAGAAAATAAAGTTGGATTATGAGGTCTGACAATTAAGTTGCTGAACTTGTTACAATAATGTTGCTAACCTTTTTTGATATGAGAGGGATTATTCATTATGAATTTGTACCAACTGGACAAACAGTTAACCAAGTTTACTATTTCGAAGTGCTGAAAAGGCTGCGTGAAAAAGTCAGATGACCTGAACTTTTCGCCAACAATTCATGGCTCTTACATCACGACAATGCACCGGCTCACAGGGCACTGTCTGTGAGGGAGTTTTTAGGCAGTAAACAAATAACTGTATTGAAACACCCTCCCTATTCACCTGATTTGGCCCCCAAAGACTTCTTTCTTTACCTGAAGATAAAGGAAATATTGGAAGTGAGACATTTTTATGACATTCAGGACATCGAGGGGAATATGATGACAGCTCTGATGGCCATTCCAGAAAAAAAGTTCCAAAATTGCTTTGAAGGGTGTATAGGTGCTGGCATCGGTGCATAGCTTCCCAAGGGGAGTACTTCGAAGGTGACCGTAGTGATGTAGTGATATTCAGCAAAGAGGTATGTAGCACCTTTTCTAGGATGAGTTCAGGAACTTAATTGTCTGACCTCATAGTCTAAACATCAAATTAAATTATGTCTCAATCACTTAGTATCTGGCTTAGAATGGGTATCCAATAATTTATAGGAAAAAAGTGAAAATATCCAGGATTTAGGCACTATTTCTTTAATCAAGGATATATTATATGGCAGATTAATCACCTACTTGACACCTGAAAGCTCAGCTCAGGTAAAGTCAGCCTGTAACTGCCCTTCCCCATCCTCTAATCCAGTGGAGACATGTCAATCCAATACATTACTTCACAGTCCACGCCTTCCCAGCCATCCAGACTAAAAATGTGCTAACCCAATAAACCAATTCATGCTAATGTGTCAAAAGTCAAGATTTTTTCCTCTCTCACCTCTCACCCCACCTCTGATCTCTGAGACTTCTTTGAACATTTTAGGAGGCGTATTCTATTAAAGTAGCTCTTCATTATTTGCATCCCTTAGTTAAATTGAATTCACATTTACAAATCCATTGTATGCCAAGTACTTAACCTGTTTTACCCCCTGATAGAAGGGAGTTTCAGCTGGGGAGGCATAAAGGTTGACTATAAACATAAATAAATTAAGGACTCTCTCCTTAAAATACAGTTAGTTAACTATAGTTCTGAAGATAAACTTGGCAAGAAGGACTTGGCATTTGTAAGAGGTGAGTGAAAGATGTATTTTTGGAAAAAAGAAAATTCTAGTAGTTTCACTTCCAGCATAGATAATTATAAAAGAGAAAATAATTAAAATGTAAAATAGTAGACTATTTAGAAACAAAGAAATATTTGAGAAATTTTGCAGTTAACTTAAAGAAGATATCGTGCTTTAAATATTCATTTTAAATAATTATTTTACTTTATCTTCCCAGAAAAAATTACTATTTATTTGTAAATATACACTAAAATGTTTTTCTCTGATTTATATAAATTAAACTTCAAGTGTGTGATCACTGAAGTAAAAAAAATAAAATGTTTATTATGAGTGTTTGTTTTTTAAGAAGTTGAACATTTTGGTATTATTTGAAATATTAAAGTGATAGATTTAATGTAGAATGGAAGAAAGTGGTTTTTTTGAGACATTATTTAATTAATGACACTGTTGACTAAGCAAAACGGATATTTGACTTTAAGAAACATGAAAAATGTTGTTCATCAACAAATGTGCAAGAAACTTGAAAGTACATAATCACATTCTTTCTCATAAATTGTCAACTTGATTGTATCGCCCAGAAGAGAGAAGGTGTTTATGTATCTACTGTGGCAACATCACAAGAAAAAACATTCATCCTAGAGACATAAGTACAAACTCTCCTTGCCACGGACTCTAATATCCAAACAAATGGCAGCAGAAGATATGGAAATGTTGAGGTCACTTTTTTCTCTAACAGGGTAGTCCCTACTGTTCCTCTTTAGAATTATTTTTTTTTCTTTTTCTAATAGAATTACATATATCTCAACAACTGCAACTAGAAACCAGATTTTTTTACCGGTTGAAACCAAACACAGACAAGCAAATCAACTCCAGGTGACCTACTGCAGGGAGAGGCCCCAGGCTGATTGCATGGCATCCTTTTGATGATGTTTTACTCCTCTGTGCTTAAGAATACAAACATAAGCAATCCTGAACTTAATAGAATCACGTTCTATTTTGGGTTCAGTTCATATTTGAAATTACCTGTTGAAAGTCCTATAAAATCATGGTCTTTCCATTTACCCACAATTCTCCTGGAAAGTAATAATCATACCTATATTGTTGGGTGGTTTTGAGGAGTAAATGAGTCCACAAACTCCAGTAATTTACTGGGAGCATTCAACATTAGTCATACGTAATATGTAATCATATTAATGACTATAGACTTAAACAGTTTATTATATACTGCCATGTAGAAATTATACAATTTACTTGGTTTCTTTGTTTTTTTGATTGTTTATATTTATATATTTTTATTTTTGTTTTAATTAGTTAATCGATTTTATTATTTATTTTTTTCTTTTTTGATTAGTTTCATGTGTACAAAGCACTGTAATAGTTAGACATTTATCTTTTATACCCCTTACGAAGTGATAACCCCCCGCCCCCAAGCTACTAACCCTCTGACATCGCAAGTAGCCATTACATTTCCTCTGTCGCTATTCCATATGCTGTACTCCATTTCTTGTGACAATATATATAGATATATACATATATATACTAAATTATAGTTGACATTCATTATTATTCAGCTTCAGGTGTACAGCACAGTGATCAGGCTTCTAGAGCATCCCTGAAAGTGGTCTCCCTAATATGACAAGTGTCCATCGGATACCCTACAAAATCCTTACAAAATTATTGATTAATTTCCCCAAATTGACTTTCGTATCCCTGTGGCCATCTTGTGGTTACCAATTGTGCTTTCTAATCCCCTCTCCTTCTCCCTCATTCCACCCTCCCTCCCATCTAGCAACCCTCAGTGCTTCCTCTGCTTCTGAGACTGTTTCTGATTACTTTGTTCATTTATTCTATTCTTTTAGATTCCACATATAAGTGAGATAATATGGTATTTGCCTTTCTCTGTCTGACTTATTTCACTTAGCATAATGTTCTCTCGGTCCATCCATATCATTGCAAATGGTAAGATTTCATTCTTCTTCATGGCTGTGTAATACTCCATTGTATAAATGTATCATATTTTCTTAATCCAGTTGTTTACCGATGGGCATTTTGGTTGTTTCCATGTCTTGGCTATTGTGAATACTGCTGTAATAAACATAGGGGTGCATAGATTTTTTTCAAATTAGCATTTTGGAAGTCTCTGGATAGATACACAAGAATAGAATTGCTGGGTCATGAGGTAGTTCCATTTTCAATTTTTTGAGATACTTCCATACTGTTTTCAATAGTGTCTGCACTAATTTTCAGTCCCACCAACAGTGGACGAAGGTTCGTTTTTCTCCACATCCTCACCAGCACTTGTTGTTTGTTAATTTATTGTTGAGAACCATTCTGACCAGAGTGAGGTGGTATCTCATTGTGGTATTCATTTGCATTTCTCTAATGATTAGTGAAGTTGAGCATTTTTTCATATGTCAGTTTGCCATTTGTATGTCCTGTTTGGAAAAAATGTCTCTTCATGTCCTTTGCCCATTTTTTAATTGGATTGTTTGTTTTTTTGATGTTGAGTTGAATGAGTTTTTCCTATAAATTTGGATATTAACCCCTTATCAGATATATCATTGACAAATATCTTCTCCTGTACTCAGAAAATTAAAAAACATTGAAGAGAGAAATTAAAGAAGATACAAATAGATGGAAACACATACCATGTTCATGAATAGGAAGAATAAATATCATTAAAATGTCCATGCTGCCTAAGGCAATATACAGATTCAACGCAATTCCTATCAAATTACCAAGGACATTTTCACAGAAATAGAACATATAATCCTAAAATTTATATGGAACCATAAAAGATCCCAGATAGCCTTGGCAATCTTGAGAAATAAGGACAAAGTGGGAGGTCTCACGATACCTGACATTAAATTATACTACAAGGCTACAGTAATCAAAAGAGCATGGCACTGGTATAAAAACAGACACATAGATGAATAGAACAGAATAGAGAGCCCAGAAATAAATCCATGCCTATATGGTAATTTAATCTACAACAATGGAAGCAAGAATTCACTTTGGGGTAAAGACAGTCTATTCAATAAATGGCGCTGGGAAACCTGGACCAACACCTGCAAAATGAAGCCAGATCACCTCCTTACACAACATAGAAGAATAAATTCAAAATGGATTAAAGACTTAAATGTAAGATATGAAACCATAAAACTCCTAGAAGAAAATATAGGAAGCAAGTTTACAGACATTAGTCTGAGTAATATTTTTACTGATATATCCCCTTAGGCAAAGGCAGTAAGAGAAAAAATAAACAGGGGATTATGTCAAACTAATAAGCTTTTTAACAGCAAAGGAAACCATAAATAAAACAAAAAAGGAGACTACTGAATGGTTTCTTTATATAAGCATATAATGACTACTTATTGGATTAAGAAAGGCACATGGAAAGAAACAAAAAATCCCTAAAACTACCATTGGGTAAGTACAGTAGATAGATTACATTTTTTTCTAATGTAAATTATATGAAATAGTGTTTTACAAATTTATGAAATAGCAATATATTAATACTGACATTTTTGAGATGAGGAAAGGGAAGAATAAATATTAAATAACTTAATCAAGTAAACATGTATTATGTAATTTTCCATAATTGTAAAAGAAAATGATAATCCAACAAAAATGAGATTAGATACATGTTGAGTGTTAATATGTATAAATTACTCATATTCCTTTTATTTCAATGAATAAAACTGTTTATTTGAATGTCTACCAAACTTGGGATATTTTTTAAAAATTATGGAACAGCTATTACCTATTTTATAATTTATAACACAATTTGTAGTTCTATTCCATTAAACAACAACAGGTATACTTTGAATTCTATTGTAAAGGCAATTCAATATTTAAAGTGGACATATATACCTTTCTGAAAACTGGCTTTCTAAGAAAAGTTTAATGAAAGCTTTTCCGTTATAAGTTATAGAAGAGATGTACAGTACGAGCATTCTTTTGAAAAATAAGCCTATGTCCTTTATGTAGGACACTGCTGGATGTAAGCCAGAGATTAAAAAAAAAAAAAAAAAAAAAAAAAAAAAAAAAAAAAGATGTAGGTTGTAGATAGAGAGGAAAATTACAAACACACTAATCAAAGTAATAGAAAAAATTTCCTGTGTCAAGAAGATTAATCCCAATTCTGTCTTCCTTTACTATATACAAATACTGTCTTGATATTTGAGCCCTTAAATGTTATATTCTACAACAGAATTTTAGGAATGAATTTTAAGAGTCAAACTTTAAGTAAGATTTAGTATAAAGTTCATCTAAAGACATAGGTAGGATTTAATTGACAAAGGCAATCAGTATAAACTCCACATGTTCCTGCACTCAAAAAGGCATTTTCAAACAAAATTTCTTGCAACACAAATAAATTCTGAATCTACGTGATAACTACACTCACCCTTGCTCAGAGATTCCAACACCATCAAGATGTTAGTGTCCATGCAAGTGGTGGGGATGTGGTGGAGACAAAACAGGAGGAACCTGCACTTGAAAACTCTATTACCTTTTATCTTTAAATTGAATGGAACACAATTTGGTTTAGATTTTGTTTTCTTGTTTTTGCATTCAATGTATTATCACAAGAGCAAATCCATAGTAAGAGTCAACATTCTAAAATAATGAAAAACCCATTATATGAAACAATAGGTTTTGACTTTAAAAATAACAAATGTTTTGAAATATCAACATTTTCAATCCTTTCCATTGATATAAATAAGCAAGATTTAATAACAAGTATGCATACTTACCTAAAATGTCAGGCAATTATATACTGTATGTGTGATGAAGTATAATTTATACAAAGACAATAAAAATAGTATTTTTGATCTCATGGTTTTTATCCCTATATTTCATCTTTTTATAAGAAATTCAAGTAATCAAGATTTTTCTTACAATGCAAGGCTATTTTGTATCAGACATTATTAGTCACTTACCAAATAGTCAAAAGTGTATTTTTATCAAAAAGTTATTAAATTTTTCAATATCTATACCTATTATACCTTTTATTTAAACATAAATATCATTGTTTTACTAAAGCCTATCTATAAACAGATTTACACAGATAAATGATGATTAATAACCAGGACCATTTAAATCTCTACTGTCTGAATTTTAAATAGATGTTATGGAACATAAAATCAGTGTTCATTAGTAAAGAGATTTATGTTGGCAAAAAGTATGAGTGATTAATAAAATATATGCAAGCTGATTTCTCTTTGTATATATATTCCAAACACACATATATATAAAATTACATTTTAGAAATAGTTTTAAAATATTGAAATGTAGTAATATATTTATTGAGAGCAATTGATTTATGTGCCAGTCTGTTCCTTGAGTTTCACCTTTTTTAAAGGAAATTTAGAAACATGTGAAAATCAAGCATATTTGAAAAGTGTACCTATTTGAAAGAGTTCCAAAATTTATTAGGGAAAATGATAGGATAGCGATATTTAAATTAAAAAAAAAAAAAAACAGAAGAAAATTGATCTGCCAAACCTCTAAATATCTCAGTATAGCTATAAAGACTTTTAAGAGAAACCATATGACCAAAATGTATAATATATATAACATTTTTAATATAACAGATATAACACACAAAAATTGTACCTTATAATTCACCTTATGATTGGTGAAATATTTTCTTCTTATATGTTGCTGTGATTTGGTTCTAAAAGAAAATAAAAACAAAATATGAAAAACTTTTTAATACTTATATCAGATAAATCTATGCATGTTTATGGTACAAACAATATAAAACATTGTTATTATAAATTTCTCCATATCACTCAAGAATCCAACTCATGAAAACATAATGGGGGATGGATAGCCAATATACTTTTTAAAGAAGTAAATATTCAGGGGTTTGAACTTTCAGATTTTCTTGTTATTTTAGAGCATGGCATTTGAGACAAAACCCAATTATAATCTCAGCTTTCTCAGTTGTTTGGGCGACTTAGTTATGTTCTCTGGACCATTCTCACTTCAACCGATTAAGATAAATTTAATTATGCCCTTTATAGAGGTCTGAGTATTACATGTTATACTTCATTTGAAGTACTTAGCATCATGTCTAATATATAGTAAATATTAAAATATAAAGTATTAATACTAACAATTGAAATATAATATTATGATTTATGATTAAGAAGCATATTATTCTAGAATTGCAGCAATTAGACATTTGAGTAAATTAATAAAATTTTTCCTATTTTATAATGTGCACATTATTTCAGTTGTATCGGATTTTTAACATTGAAAAGACAATATAAAAAGTAGCAAAACAAAGGTAAATGTGAGATCTCAGACAGTAATGAAGGCCTGTCCAAACAAAAAAGGAAAAGGCTTGAGAATTATTCTTATTCTTAGCTAAAATCTACTTAATAATCCTTAAATCACAATGTAATTTGATATTACCTCTAGGTTTTAAAATTAACGAAAATTACTTTCATAAGGACCAAAGAGATGCCTCAAAACTTTAGGAGGTTAACAGTGATAGATTATACATTTAACAATAATTTACCTAGTACCTATTATGTGTCAAATTATTATTTGTCCTAGGGATACAGTAAGGAAGAAAAGAGATAAAAGTACTTGCCCTCGTGAGAGCTTACATGTTGGAAGGTCAGAGGGATGGAGAGACAAAAATATATATGCAAAGGAGTAAGTATAAATTGTATGTCAGATCACCATAAATTATATAAAGACAGGAAGGGGTTAAAATTATTGACATTTATCCAAAAAGAAATATCTAGATACATGTCATTGGCATCCCAAAGTGAAACTGGAGCTGAAAGACAACATTTGGTAATTGGTGAGTCTGGAAATGGTAACCTAAGGGTGGCATAGACCGTGTTTCCCCAAAAATAAGACTGGGTCTTATGTTCAGTTTTGCTCCAAGAGATGCATTAGGGTTTAAGTTCAGGGGATGTCACCCTGAAAAATCATGCTAGGGCTGATTTTCCGGTTAGGTCTTATTTTCAGGGAAACACAGCACACAAAATGAAAGCTAAGCGCTAATCCCTTTAACATCAGGAGTATAAGGAGGAGCAATTACTGCAATGATAAAACTAGGAACATGTGGTGTGATGTTCTGGAAGCACTATGAAGGAAAGACACTTGAAGTAGATTGGAGATTTTGATCTCTATTATCTAGCTAGCTAGCTATCCACCTATCATCTATCTATGTATCTATCTACGTGAGAAACGAAAACTCTCAGATTCTTTTAGAACGCATACTATTCAGAAGCTTCCGGATCCCTAGGCTGTCTACATGTGTACAATCTCCTGGTTATTTTTTGGAATTGTGATCTTTTCAATATGGACTTTTCTAAAATAAGAAGTCAATAGAACCCAAAGTGACTGATTTCTAAGTTTGATTTTCGAAATGAGTGATGGCAGAGTGTTCATTCCATGTTATTAGATGCCATGTTATTAGAAATGAGAATCATGTATTACTAGTGCGTGATGCACGGCACCCTGCAACTCATGTGTGTGTGATTTGAGCTGAGAAGCAGCAAGGGTTTCCAAGGGGTAATTTTTAAAAGTTGAGTAATTTGAATATTCTAAGTGATAGGAGACTCATGTCAACACACAGAGAACTATTTATGTGCAGCTTACATTTTCTGCTAGGTTAACATAGGCTCATTGGAAATGAGGGTGATAGCAGATGCAGATGGCTGATCCTTTCATTGCTCTGTTGCTAGAACAGAAAAAGCAGCATTCCTTTCCGTGTGTGGACTAATGCACGACAGTGATCCGAAGTGTGAGACACTCTTCTAATTTAACTTTTTAAAACCTGGCCAAAAAATTAATATATAATTGTTCTTAGCATATTGAAAACTACCCCATCAACCAGGAGATATCACCAATACATAACAATTCCACCATCTGTGTTTTGTACATATATTCTAATATATGAGAACCATCCAGTCAAATACTTCCTGGAAAGGATTTGTAATATTTTCCCATTATTAAGAAACATATATTTCACTTTCACATTAAGTCACACTGTCAGCTATTGCTGTGTGCCTAATATTTTTAAACGCAACGATTATTTCAGACACAATTTCAACAAACATTCATTTGCACTCTTAAAATGAGAAGTATACTACTATCTGGAGGGAAAAAAATATTAGAAAATATACACGTAGTCACATAAAATATATTCTAACTTACTATATGGTCACTGTTTCAAAGCTATTCATGTTATGCTGTATTACACCTCATTTTGATTCACTTTCTAAATTACAAGTATATGTTTATAAAAACTAAAGTCTCTTCAGGATGTCCAAAAACAGCGACAACAAAAAAGATATGACAGCATAATGCAATGATATTAAAATCATCTGATACAATTTTATTTTGTTAAGACTTTATTGTTTTAGAGCAGATTAAATTTCACAGTAAAATTGAAGGAAAAGACGGGGACTTCTCATGTACACCCTGAACTCACACATGTGCTGCCTCCTCCTTTACCAACATCCTTTACCAGAGTGGCAAATTTACAATTGATGAATCTATATTGACACATCATTATCACCCAAAGTCCATCGTTTATATACCATTCACTTTTGTTGTTGCACATTCTATGGGTTTGGACAAATGCATGATGATACATAACCATCATTACGGTATTATACAGAATATATCTACTGCCCTAAAAATCCTCTATGCTTCACTTATTCATCCCCCCCTTCAACCCCTGCAAACACTGAAGTTATAACTGTATACATGTTTTTATTTCCTTTTTTAGAATACCATAATTGAAAAAATACAGTATGTAGTCTTTTCAGATTGGCTGTATGATTTAGTAATACACATTTAAGGGTCTTTCATGTATTTTAATGCCATGATAACTCATTTCATTTTAGCCCTGAGTAAATTCCATTGTCTGGATGTATCATATTTTATTTAGCTGTTAATCTGCCGGACAACTTTGTTACTTCCAAGTTTTGGTAATGAGGAATAAAGCTACCACAAACATTGCTATGTAGGTTTTTGTGCATAGGTGTTTTCTGTTCCTTTGGGTAAATATCAAGGAGTGCAACTGCTGGATTGCGTGGTAAGAGTATGTTTAGTTTTATAAGAAATAGTCAATCTGCCATTGAAATGGAATGTCCTATTTGAATTTCCACCAGCGATTAGTGTGAATTCCTATTGGTTTACGTTCTACTATCATTTGACTTTGTCAGGATTTTGGATTTTGGCCATTCTAATAGGTCTGTAATGATATCTTGCTGTTTTAGTTTGTAATTCCCTAGTGACATATGTTCTCAAGCATCTTTTCATATGTATATTTGCCATCTGTGTATCTTCTCTGGTGAGATATCTATTAAAGTTTTTGGCATATTTTTTAATTATGTTGTTTGTTTCCTTATCCCTGAGTTTTAAGAGTTAATTTTATATTAGGATAACAGTCCTTTATCATATGAATCTTTTGCAAATATTTTCTCCCGATCTGTGGCTTATCTTCTCATTCTCTTGGCATTGTCTTTCACAGAGTGGACATTTTTTATTTTAATGAGGCCCAGTTTATCAATCATTTCTTTCATGGATCATGCCTTTTTGGTTGTATCTAAAAATTCATCACCACACCCAAGATAATCTAGGTTTTCTTCTATGTTATGTTCTAATAGTTTTGTAATTTGGCATATTACATGTAAGTCAGTGGTCCATTTTGAGTTAATTTTTGAGAAGGCTATAAGGTCTGTGTCTAGATACTTTTTTTTTTTTTTTTTTTGGCATGTGGATGCTGAGTTGCTTCAGCACCATTTGTTGAAAATGCTGTTTTTGCTCCATGGTATAGCCTTTGCTCCTTTGTAAAGATCAGTGAATATATTTAGGGGGGGTCTATTTCTGAGGTCTCCTATCTCTTACATTGATGTGCTAATCTATTTTTCACAAATACCACATTGTCTTGATTACTGCAGATTTATAGTAAGTCATGAAGTCAGGTGGTATCAGTCTTCCAAATTTGTTCTTATAAATTTTAGAATCATTTTGTCAACATAAATAAAATAACTTTCTGGGAGTTTGATTGAGATTTGATTGGATCTCTAGATCAAGCTGGGAAGAATTGAAATCTTGAAATATTTATTTTCCTATCCATGAACTTGGAATCTCTCCATTTGTTTAGTTCTTCTTTGATTTTGTTCATCAAAATTCTGTAGTTTTTTCATTTAAATTTTGCACACATTTTATTAGATTTATATCTAAGTATTTCATTTATTTTGGATGCTAGTGTAAACATTTTGTTTCTAATTTCAAATTCCACATGGTCATTGCAATAGTAAAGTAATTGGCTTTTGCATATTAACCTTATATCCTGCAACAATGTTATGATTGTATATTATGAGTTCCAGGAGTGTTTTTGTACATTACTTTGGATTTTCTACATAGAAATCACATCATCTGTAAAGACAGACATTTTTATTTCTTCCCAGTTATTTCCTTTTCTTTGCTATTTCATTAGCTTGAACTTTCAGCACTATATTGAGAGAAGTGGGGACACTGGAGGGACTTCCTAACTTGTACCTTAATTAGGAGAAAAGCTTCAAGTTTCTTACCATTAAGTATGATCACACACACACACACACACACACACACACACACACACACACACACACATATTGCAGTCTGACAATTCAGTTCGCAAACTCATCCTAGAAAAAGTTCTACATACCTCTGGCGGTGTCTTGCTGAGTGGTGTTTATTATTGTTGTTGCATGTTTTTATGTGCTATTGCCAGAATGTCTGAGCCTGAATTAGAGCAACAAACAAACATTAAATTTCTTGTTAAACCTGGCAAAAGTGGAAGTGAAATCAGGGACATAGTGATATACTGCTGAATATCACTAGGGTCACCTTCGAAGTACTCCCCTTGGGAAGCTACGCACCGACACCAGTGCCTAGTCCACCCTTTAAAACAATTTTGGAACTCTTTTTCTGGAATGTCCATCAGAGCTGTCATCATATTATCCAACCCTTGATGTCTTGAATGTCATCAAAATGTCATAATTTCCTTTATCTTCAGGTAAAGAAAGAAGTCATTCGGGGTCAGATCAGGTGAGTAGGGAGGGTGTTCCAATACAGTTATTTGTTTACTGGCTAAAAACTCCCTCACAGATAATGTCGTGCAAGCTGGTGCATTGTCGTGATGCAAGAGCTCCTTCGGGACCATATATTCACGCACCTTTCTAATGTCAAGCTTTTCAGTTAAGATTTTCCTAACCGTTTCTCTATCAATGTTCAGTTTGTCTGCTATGCTTCTCATAGTCAGCCGACAATTTTGATGGACAATTCCACAAATTTTTGCAATGGTTTTCTCAGTGCTGCTCGTTACTGGCTTCCCTGACCTCTCTTCATCAGTGACATGTTCTCTCCCCTATGAAAAATGTTTAATGCATTTCTACACTGCCGTTTTTTTCATGTCATTATCCCCATAAACTTGGATTAACATGTCCCTGATTTGACTTCCACTTTTGCAAGGTTTAACAAGAAATTTAATGTTTGTTTGTGCTCTAATTCAGGCTCAGACATTCTCGCAATAGCACATAAAAACATGCAACAATAATAATGAACACCACTCAACAAGACACCGCCACATGTTGACTCGAACGCAGCTGTGAGACACTGATATACCAACGTTATGAAACCTTACTGAGTTGTTTGCACAGTGCTGCCAATGTAATTGCACGGTGGCAAGTTCACAGACTTAATTGTCACAGTTTACCTATCTATCTATCTATCTATCTATCTATCTATCTATCTATCTATCTATCTATAGACAGAGATAGAGATAGGTATATTTTTTTAAAATTGTGTTTCTTAAGAACCAAGTCCACTTGAAGTAAGAGCTCAAGTTTTGTGGTTGTTTGTTTAGAATCAGAATTTCTCAGTGAGACTCTTAGAAAGAAAAAAAAAAAGTATTTGAACATCTCTAGATCTCTGTTGGAGTACGTTTTCTCCCATCTTGCCCACAATCATGTCCTCCTTCCAGGAAAGCTCATATTCAATAACTGATTATTACTGAGGTATAAAGACCTGGTCTTCTCCTTCCAAGTAGAGAATGCAGCACAGGATCATTACATCATCAGAATTTCCCATATAGTCTGTTGAGACACCTGTTTTTGTAATTACCTCAGAACTTGAATTCTTCCTCTGCCCAATCCTTTCCATTCTCTTTCCTTACACTTTTTTTTTAAATGATAATAGTACTGGCTAATTAGTTTTCTGCACAGTAATCTATTTCTCATAGTTTTCTTCACAAGCAACTCCACTTGCGATAGAGTGCATGTACTCTGCCACTTTTCTGCACACATGGTGGAAAGGCACTAGTTTCTATAGTCAGATTATTGCATAAAAACTCAATTTATGCACATACTAGCAGAATGACTATCAGCAAGTGCTTTCCCTTCCTGTTTTGGTAAACCCTGATTCTTCTAGTTAGAGGATACATGGAATGATCCTAAAATAATATACTTAATGAGCCTACTGAGTCATGGACATGAGTAGAAATGTGAAACATCAAGTTATGTTCTGATGTTAATCAATGAGGGAATTTCCAGGGCAACAATTTGAAATTCAGGCAAATATTTACCTACAAAAAGATTCATTACAGAAATGTTCATTAGAGAATCATCTGTGAAAAAGGGAAAACTTAAAAATTAAAAAAATGTCCAAACTAAAGTACAGTCATATGTAGCCAATACATTATGCCATGTGAAAATTTCAAGGATATAGGGAACTGTTTATGGCAACGTAAGAAGCAGGTATGTATAAATATTACATAGGAAATGCCTACAAATATAAAATATTTATAGAAGAAAGAAAATGCTCCCAAAATGTCAGGAAAAATGGATGAAGCATCACAGAAAAGACCAACGGAGATAATGTTGGATAATTGGCAAAGTGACTCTTGAGCACCTGACAAAGCAGATTGTTATCTATTCTAAAGTCAGGGCACTAATTTAAGATTATTCTTTCTGAAAGATCTTTGGCATCATTTGTTTCCTAGATTGAAATATCCTTATAGTTCTTATTGCTTAATTATGTATAAAATAATTTATGGAAATTGTATAAATTATATTTTGGCTCTGCCCAAGAAATTTACTTCAGTGGTAAAATATTTTGATGAATTGAATGGCCAGAGATTTATAAATATCAATGGCAAAGTGGAACATTGTATGCATATGAAGAAAGGGTGAGCAGGAAGAGATAAAAGGACCGTTAGTATCCTTTTAGAAAAAAAAAATTATGTTCATTGGATATGATGAGGAAAGAGTGAATGAGAATCACTCTCTTAACACAGGTTCTCTATGATAAGATTCTTCATTAGTCTAGGGAGCCTGATAATTGAAAAACTGTGGTAATTCCATGAAATAAAGTAGTTGATTAGAGAAGAGGATTGGAAAAGCTAAGAGATGAGTGTGTGTGGTTTCTGTTTGTGTGTGTGTGTGTGTGTGTGTGTGTGTGTGTGTGTGAGAGAGAGAGAGAGAGAGAAAGAGAGAGAGAGAATATTCAAGACAATAGTATATCCGTGTAAACATATAAAGAGAATCAGGACATTGACAGATGTTGATGTAGGTGTAAATATAGAAGTAAATCAAATTAAAAATAATAATGCAGTCATAGAAGTGAATGAAAATTGAGAGAGTAAGAACAGAGGTTAATAACAGTTTCTTCAGTGACATCCCCTTTTAAAGGGACACAGAAGATAGCATGGCAAATCTGAGCATTACATAAGCACATTTATTCATAGGAATGAAAACCTGAGTGTTAAAGTAACTAGTCCATCTGCAAACTCAAGTCAGATGTTACCCAAGGATTAGGTTTATAACACCCTGTTCTTTATCAATACACTCAATTCTAAACAGTAAAAATGATTTTATTCTATATATTTTACCTAATTCAAGTGTTCCTTCAAGAAACATTTATGGCTAACTTATTATGTACTAGACAGGATGACATGACCTGGATACTATATGTGGAAGTCACTATGGTATTCATACTCGAGGAGATCAACGTGTAATGATGATAAAGCATCAAATTACAAAGTACAACATACCAATAGCCAGAGGAGGAAATGTTAGGGAGTGCATCCTGGAGGGATTTCCCCTAAAATAGTGACTTATCAGATGGTGACAAGTTTCCATACCCAAAAGGCACATACACAAGATAAACGTTTATCATCCGTATGTTGTTGTTGTTTTCAATGTAGAAAGAACACAGAGAGGTAAAACTATTTCCTCATTAGCTATTCAGTTATTTAATTCATTAGCCATCTTTAGTATACTCTATTGATTTCAGTCAGCATTCCAATAGCTATTTAAATAGCAGAATGGGCAAATCTGCCATGTGAAAAGTTGTATTTGTAATGTTAAAACTGCACACAAACTTGAATATTTTAATGCTCTCTTTAACTTCTAAATGAATAATTCAAATATTATATTGAATCTGCAATAATCCACTAAGTAATTCATGGACAAATTAACTGTGGTAATCATGATTATAGTAGTTTTTAATTACTTTTCAATACATGCCCAGTCTCTATGATGTGAACGTTGGTGATTATTATTATCATATTTATGACCGATATCATAACTGTTAGACAGAAATAGAGTCCTAAAACACTTGACTACCCAAGAGATGGCTGTTGGCTGGTTAGGGATCTAAAGGTCTCAGAGAAAACTGGCATGAGCCGTCAAAGTAAGCTCCCAGTGTTTTGATCCTGAGATACACTGGAGATCAAGTCTGGTTGAAACTTTGATTTTAGCTAGGAAAACCCTGAGCGGAGAACACGGTTAAACCATGCCCAGCGTCCTGACCCACGGAAGCTTAGAAATAATTTGTTACACAGCATGGTATATGAATGCAGATTTTGGTACTTGGAAATTAGGTGCTGCTATAACAATAACAACAAAAGTTACTTTAAAACTGTGTGAGGGATTTTGGAATGAGGAAGTTGACGGAGACTCAAAGAATTTTAAGAAGCATGGAAGAGAAAGCCTAAATTCCCTTGAACAGACTGGTAGTTAGAAATCTGGATTTGAAAGATGCCATCAGGGTGGGTTCAGAAGGAAGTGAGGAACACGTTACTATTTTCCTTTCACCCTTCTAAGTTCTTCTGACTAGGCAGGGTGAGGCCTCTTTTATTCAGTGATATAGACTAGTAAAACTCTGCCCTGTAAATATGTGGGAATAGAACTTGTAAATGAGGAACTTGAATGTATAGCTCAAGGCCAATAGTGCTGCCTGTTTTCTCCTTGCTAATTATATTAAAATGTGAGAGAAGACCGATAAAGCGAGGAACAAATTATTCAACAGAAAGAAGCAGAACTAGATGGTTTTGAAAGTTACTGGTTTCTCAAGATGGCAAAGATGGTAAAAGTCATAAGTGGCTGCCAAAAGTGTGGTACAGAAGAAGGTAGAAAGTGTAAATGTATAACTTTTAGGTAAAACCTTAGAGAAATCAAAAGGTGATAGTATTTAATCAGACTAAGTCCCTTGCAAGAGATTAAGGATGTGTCTTACACCCCTTCCTCTCAACCAAACATCCAAACATTAAGGCAAGAGCCAGAGAAGGCTTTTTCCAGGGCTTGACACCCAGTCAAGAAAAATTAATTATTTCAGACTGTTAAAGGCCAGTTATCCCTGTTTTCCTTCCATGTTTCCTATTTTCAAATTAGAATGTTTATAGCATTTTCCTGTGCACGTCTTGCTATTGTAAATAGTGAGTTTCGGAGCCGATGACTTGTCCCTTTAGTTCATAGGCCCATAGATGGAGAAGGATGTCTCCCTGGAGCCCTATGTAATAAATTACCTCAAGGCCTCTCATCTACACCTGGACCTGTTTTCGATTTTGGACTTTGAGCTGCCGTATTAATGGGATGAAATGCTTGGGAACACTGGGAAAGGGGGGTGTAACATCGCAGTCTTAAACAGCTGGGGGTCAGCTGGGGGTCAGTCTTTACATCACAGTCTTAAACAGCTGGGGGTCAGAGGTGGCAGATTCCCGCCCTCAGAGGTTAGGCTCTGCATGAGCATCTCCACTTGAATGTGGGCAGGGCATAAAGATAAGATGAAGTCATCAGTCTGTGATTATGTTCTGGTAATATAAGACACCTTTATGGCAGGCTGATTCTCCTGCTGGTTTTGCAGAAGAAAGTTGCCATTGTGGGGGAGGAAAAGTTATTTTCCTTTCACCCTCTTAAGTTCTTCTGACTAGTCTAATAATCAAGTTGACATGAGACAGATTAACAGAAGAAAATAAACAAATGTGTTATGTGTGTACATATGAGAGTTCCATAATATGAGACATAAGAACAATTGGGGCATTTGAGGATTATGTGTCATTCTGAATTAAGGACAGGGAGGTAGGGATCTAAGACTTCAAAGAGAAAATAGGCAATTCACAGGTAGAAGAGAAAGCACACATGTTACCAATAATTCTTGCCCAGCCACCCAGAACCGATGGGTCACAGAGAGGAGTCTAACCAACAGACTTTGCTAGGTTTCTCTGTGTGCCACACTTAGTTCCTATTATGCTAAGGTGACAGATCTCTTCCTTAAACAGGTTTTTCTATCTCAATACCTTTAGGCAGATAAGTCGGTGTTAAAGGTTCTTACTGAGTCTTTTATTTCTTAAAAATAGTCAGCTTAAAGTAATCAATATCCTGGAAAGGCATATTTTGGTGTCTCAAACTCTGCTCCTCCTCACCATGACTTGTTAGAAATTCAATGTCATCTTTAGGAGCTGAGGGAGACACCTGGCTGACAGCCAGTAAGCAAATGGGGATTTCAGCAAATGGGGACTACACTTTCATGGGACTAAATTCTGCCAACAAAGAATGAGCTCAGAAGAAGACCCTGAGCCTCCGACGGGATCATAAACCTATCAATCACTGTTTAGCCTTCTGAGAGTCAGCGGACCCAGGCCTGGATCCGTGGTTAACAAAACTATGAGATAACAAATAGATGTTTTAATATATTCCGTTGTAATTTGTTTCATAGCAATAGAAAACTAATAATGCCACGAGTGATATCTGGATTCAGTGAATTTTTGATTCAGCTTTTTGACTTACATTACTAAATATAAATACATTTATTTCAGCAACCACAAAAGACTTTTTATTTCCTTCTGTATTATCTTTTTGAGATTACTAATAACTAGCAGAACTTTTTAAAAATGTTTTTAAAGGTTTCAAAATTTAAAAAGCAGAAAAAACGAACTTTTAGAAAAACAAAATAAGTTTAAACAAATAAAGCAGTTTCTTTTATATATAAGGTCAGGTTACTTATAAAATACTTTTATAGTCTATTGGCATTGATGGCTATAATTCATCCATTGACGCTTAGAATGTATAAATTGACTTTATTTTGTAAATAAGGATTGCTCACGAAAAATAGTCATACTCTGTGTGGGTTGGCTTTGCACTTCCAACATAATAATCTTCAAAAGGAACAATTGGACTGAATCACATGGGAAAGTCAACAGCAATACTAGCTCAGAATATAATATAATTAGGAGGGCAATGAATAAATAATCCTTTGCTCCTTGATACAACGTGCTGCTTGTTCATTAGTATAAGGGTCATTTGTAAGCCAATTTTGTTATTACCCAGAAAGAACATTGTTGTTAAGTTGTGATAAAGGGAAACCATAAATTGGGAAAGAATTTTCATGGTCATGATCTTCATTAGCTAATGAGATGTGCTAATTATAGTCTTAAATGACAATGATTTAGTAGCCTTGGCATAAAGTGCTCACAGAGCAATAACTAGGTCAGTCCCCTTTCATGTGTTTCCACAATGTTGGAAGGGACATAATAACTGAGAGTCATAATTAAGTTATGTATAATATTAGTCATTAAAAATGTCTAAGTTATGCTAAATGTTATGTTGTTTTTCCATATATTTGCATAAAAATCTAGGGTATTGAGAATGTTACAGAAAATTGCATTGAGATTGTACATCTTGAAGTGCGGTTCCTAGTTCCCTATCAGTAGGTGTGTGAGGGCAAAACTATTTTCATAGTAATTAAATGTTACACACACTATTTTTACTATGTGTACACTGGCTAATGGTAAAAACAAAACAAAACAAACAAACAACAAAAAAAAACAGTGGTAGGAAGTGGCTTCCAATTGCTCTAAGACATTACATCCTTCAACTCTATATACTTTCAGGAAAAGAAATAGATATAAGGAGATAGGGAGAGGGAGATAGTGAGGGATAGGGAGGGAGGGAGAGGGAGAGAGAGAGAGAGAGAGAGAGAGAGAGAGAGAGAGAGAGAGAGAGAGAGAACTCAAGGGAGGGACGGTGGGAGGAAAAAAGGAAGGAGGAAAAATGTTCAGTTTTCCTTGATAAGAAAAATATTAATAAATGTATAACCTTGAGTGTACATCATTTTTATATTCTCTGTGAAGAAATAGGAAATACACACGAGACACTTCTGCTGTGGTCTGAAGTGTTATGGCTATCTCCGGGAAAAGTATGTATGTAGTTGTTTGAGTTGTGAGCTGTGAGCTAAACTAGATTTTTATTTTTTTTTTTCATGAAATACTTGTCTACTTGAAATAGTGCAGAACAAGCTGAGGCTACTTAGTCTTGGCTATTTATAGACATTTACTTAAACGTGAACAGAGAGAACCTGTTACTTCAAAGACAACAACTGATAGTATGTTTTTTGCCAGTGATTCATTATTTCAAGCAAAAATTAAAATTTTGGAAAATTTGTTTTATCCCTATGAGTTTGACAGCTTTAAACTCTTAAAGACTTTTCCTGATGGTGTTATTAGTAATATTAGCAAATCTGATAAATTTGACAATATGTAGAAGATCAGCATATCTCAATAAACTAATATTTCTCAAATGATCAGTGCAAAATGTTACAAAATCATACATAAGTAAAAGATTTTTCAATTGTAGAGTTTTGGTATACTATTAAAAAACAAAAACAATAACAAAAAAAAACCTCAATTAACTGAAAAACATATTCAAATAGTCCTTTCTCAAATATATGTCTGAGTTAGGCCAGATTTTTTTCATATACTTCAACTAAACAGCATATTATAACAGACTGAATATAAAAGTGTATATGATAATCCTTCTATGCTTCTCTGCTTCTAATAAAAACAGATGGCTTGTATTAAGCCAAACATTAAATATCCTTTAAAAAATAGCAAAACTATACCACACTTATTATTAATTAAAAAAAAAAATTTAAAAATCCACAGTTTTTATTTCTAAAACAGTAAATGTTGCCTTAAGTAAGTCATATAGACAAAAGATATTGGAAACTTCAATTTTAAGACTCTAAGAGGTCTAGTCTCATGGTAATAGACCGTATCGCTGACCCCCTTTGATGAAAAATGTATTGAAGAGTAAAAAAAAAAGTATAAATATCGTTTAATTCTACATGAATATTAAATTAAATGAGTTCAATTCTGAAAGGCATGAGTCATTCAAAATACAGTGATTATTTAACCATATGGAAGAAAACATTGTATATATTTGCCTCTGCTGGAAGTTAACATCGCTTGAGTGCTAGGAACAAGGTTGTGATTTGATGTGTCCTTTTAATTTCAGCTATAGAAAACCTGCTCTGGTGGCAGGAAAAGATTAGTCCAGACTATTTTAAACTAAATTTAAAAGTTATTTTTAAATAATTAATTAGGAAAAAGCAATGGTTGGACACTAATGTTTCAAAGTAATGACAGAAATTTTGGAGTAAATTGGACAAGAAAAAGATAGTAATTATATTATCTAAACTATTTCATCAAAACAATACTGCTGTTAGAATATGGGAATAGAGTTACCATATTCAGTCATTGAATTTAGAACGTATGTTAATGATCTCACTAAACACAATCTCTACAAAATATAAATGACTATACAAAAGTCAAAAACAAATTAAATACCAGAAGAAAAATCAACAATTTTACTTGTGAGATCTAAAGACATATTTAGTTATTTTAAAATTAAGAAAATACTTTCAGCAATTTTTATTACTAAAATATTTCATATTAAATGAAATGTAACTAAGTAGGACAAATAACTTGTGAAGAAAATATATTTTCTTCAAGTAGTCTTTACGTATTGAATTTTTAAATGTAAAAGTTACAAATGGGATCTGTTTTTTATGGTTTTAACACAAAAATTAAAAGGATTGCTCTATTGTCCATTGGTATTATAAAAATGCAGAACTACATAAAAACATAGAATATGTGTTGCCAAAATATGGTGTAGTAGATTGCCAAAATATGGTGTAGTAGAAAGCAATTAAAATGCTGGAGAAAATATTAGAATAAAATCGTAAATGAATGTAGGAACTAGTTAGTACCAAGGTATACAATACTCAGACTGGAAAGTGAGCTATGAAGGAATCCAAGCCATTTTTCCTGACCCGTGTGAATCAGCATGTTAATATGGGTAGGGCTTTTTCATGGGGAAACACCAATTAAGAAACAAGTAAACAAACAGACAACAAAACAACAACAGCAACACACACACACACACACACACACACACACACACACACACCCCACAAAACCTGGGACTGAAACGACTATACTTTCAGAATAACGTTGAATTTGAAATATAAAAACTCCCTCTGGTCCTAGAACACTGGCAGGAAAATGGACCCCCCCCCCCAAAAAAAAAAAAAAGATGAAAATTTCCTATGATAATTTATAACAGTAAACATAACCAAATTAGCAATATTTGCTTTGATATTTTTTGTTAAACTCAACATCAAATTTTATATATTATAAATCATAATAAAATAAGTAGAAGCAATTCTCTAATTAAATGACAAAATTTCCATATTGGACTTAAAAAGTAGTTCAAAACTGGTTAAAAGAGCCTTGCCTAAAACAAAAGACTGAAAAAAAAAAAGAGTTAAAATATACAACAAATACTGACCGTAAACAAGCTCATGTTTTGCTATATTAATACCATAAACATTGATTTTAGGGCAAAAGAATAAAGCATTCCTTGATATTGAAAAATGACTTCACTAAGTCATGAAAGAAGTTTCCATTTACAAATAAAAAATGTCAGGATTAAACTAAACTGTACACCCCTATATACAAGTTTTTCAATCTTCTATCTTGAGTATTGTAAAGATGTCATTTCTCATCAAAATTCATCAATAGCTTCAATGAAATCCCAAATTATTTTCAGGAATTTGAAAAGCTACTTTTGAAATGTATATGGGTGTGCAAAGATTCAAATATTGTCAAAATATACCTGAACAAGAATAATAAGTAGGGCAAATGTCCTCCGCATAAGGAAGATAATTTTAACACTACACCAGTTCTTTAAGTGCAGTACCAACTTTTGGAAATACAAGTAAAATAGTCAGACAGAATAGAAAGCCAGAAAATAATTCAGGTGTGTGTGTTGGGATTAGCAAATCAAGGTGATTTTTCAATTAATATTACCTGCATAATTACAAAATATGAGACAGTTCCTTTATTATACAACAGAAAGTAAATCTACAATCTTAAGTGGATTAAATAGTTAACTCTGAGGGAAAAACAAACAAACAAACAAAAACCTTGTAGAAACAAATAGTGGGATATATTTATGCTTTCAGAGTAAGTAAGGTATTCGTGTATAGCAAAATGTCCCCAAATAATAAAAGAAAAACAAACAAACAAACAAACAAACAAAAAACATAGATATATTATAAATCAAATTTAAAGACTTGCTTAGCAAAATTCACTATTAGGAAAGTAAACGCAAATTACATATCACAGATGATATTTTCAACACAAATAAATCTAATGGATCAGTAGATATTACAAAGGAAAAGAAAAAAGAAAACACATAGAAAAACTTTCTTAAATCATTAAGCAAAACACAACAACTTGTTTTTTTAAAATCACAAAAATTACTGAGCAGGCACTATATATTAGGTTGGTGCAAAAGTAATTGTGGTTTAAAAGGTTAAAAAAATTGCAAAAAACACACTAACTTTTGCACCAACCTAATAGAACATAAAAGAAATTTTCCATAAAAAAATATAATAAATGCTAACCCTCCTTTGTGACTAGATACCTTAATTTGACATCCAGTACAAACCAAAATTAGTGACATTAAAAGTTAGCAAATATGAGGACTGCTTATATACTACTGCTGGGTGTGAACATCCCTATATGTACTTTGGAAAATTACAGTATTATTTACAATATTTACTCTTAGCATATACTCCAAAGAGATTCATACAAGTCCACCATAATCTAAAAAAGTGGGAGGCTGTTGGGTGAAAACCACCCATCTGTTCACACTATGGAATATATATATATATATTTAGATATGGCAGAGTCATACGAAGTACTATAATAGAGTGGTAAAAATGAATGAAATATAGCTAATACATACATCAACTGTAATAATTTCAGGGTATTTACATTTCCCTGAACCCCTCATATCAATGAGGTACCACCTCACACAAGGCAGCATGGCTATTATCAAAAAGTCAACAAACAACGTATGTTGGCAAGGATGTGGAGAAAGGGGGTCACTTGTGCACTGTTGGTAGGGCTACATATTGGTGCAGCGCCTATGGAAAACAGTATGGAGATTAAAAAAAAACTAAAACTAAAAATGGATATACCATATGACCCATCAATTCCACTTCTGTGTATTTATCAAAAAACACACAACAAACAAACAACAACAACAACAACAACTAATTCAAAAAGATATATGTACTCTTTTGTTTACTGCAGCATTCTTTACAACAGCCAAGATATGGAAGCAACCTGGGTGTCCATCGATAGATCAATAGGGAAAGAAGTTGTGGTATATGTAATGGAATATTATGCAGCAATAAAAAAGAATGAAATCTTTCCGTTTGAGACATCGTGGATGAATTAAAGGGTATTATGCTAAGTGAAATAAGTCAGGCAGAGAAAGACAGATACCATATGGTTTTACTTATATATGGAATCTAAACAAAATACAAAACAAAAACCGACTCATAGAAACAGAGACCAAAGGGATGGTTACCAGAAGGGAGGGGGTAAAGGGATGGGTAAAAGGGGAAAAGGAATATAGTCAGTAATATTGTGATAAATTTGTATGGTTACAGATGATTACTAGAATTAGTGATCAATTTTAAGGTATAAAAATATTGAATCACTATATTGTATACCTGAAACTAATATAGCCAATATAAGATTGTACACCAAATATGTGCATTATATACTAAAAAAAAAAGAGGAAAATGATATCAGGGAAAATGTTAATTAAGAAAATATACTATAGAAATTTACTTATATACATTTTTAAAATATGAATTCCATATACAATTTGGTAAACATATACAGAATAGGAATGAGCTCATTGACACAAAATTCAACTGATTACTCAGTAGAAGAGAAAGGGGAATGAAACTAGAGAGGAAACTGTAGAGATTCAGCAGGTAAGTAGGTAAATAAATTATAATTTTACTACTTTCCTTATCCATTACACTTTTAAAAGTATTCATTTATAACTATGAAATACTTTATTTCCAAGTTAATAAAGAAAGGACTAAATGATTTAGTTCAGTTATGGATATGGATGTCCTGCATGAATAATGTCTAATGATGTTAAACAAGATACACCAGCAGTTCTCTTAGCATGGGTGGAAGATGGCATAGAAATGATAACAAGACATCCTAGAATGTAATGGTCCACTGTTCTTCATCTCCAGAATTGCATGTTCTTTCCTTAGCAAGGAACAATGTGTTGGTTCTATTTTTAATTGGGATGAAAAGTAGAGCCAGTAGCTTTCTACTTTTTATTTTTTATTTTTAATTCATTTCTATAATCTATAAAGGTAAAAATCTATCTAATACTAAACAACGTGAAGCAATGTTTTAAAATTAGATCATTCAAGGAGAATGGCATAAGTATATACAAAATGAGTTCACAATTTCTCCATGAAAATTTCCCCAGATCTTAAAACCTATTGTAATTCCAAAATATTTCAAACTCTCACTTTTCAGTGAAGAGATACAGTAACTGAGATAATGACTTTTAAAGCTGGGAAAATAGGAAATCTTCTATACTATTATGAAGAGAAATACACTAGTGATGTTTACAGAAGTCACTTTTTCATCCAATTTTCCATTCTGTGTGAGTCGTAAGAGAAGGACATAGAAAGACATTATGAGAATACTCCATTAAATTTCTCCTCTCATGCCACATTTAAGCAGAATTCACATTGTTTTTCACTGACCATTCAGACAATAGAACATTGTGTGTAAAAACTACACTACCAGAAAAAAAACATACAACCTCAAAGAAGAGAATTCATGTATTTGTTTCATTTTCTATTAATTACATAAATAAACTTGTAAGCTCTATGATTAAAACATTATCTAGAAAATTCTTCCCAAATTAATGATTTTTTTAAAGAGTTACAAATATCTTTTATTCCCTCAGTTACTTCCTTTTACTGTGATAGTTATTTTGTAAATATACCAGTCGGATTTGAAATTTAATGCCAGTTTTACTAAAAATGTTACTAATATTTTTTCTGGATATTTTTCATGTTTCTACTGGATCAAAAAACTATCCATCTGCTTGTCCATATGCTGCAAAGGAGACTTTGTAATTTTTGTCAGATTTGAGTTCTATCATTGTTTACTAGTGTCTGAGAAAAACATTATGGTTCTTTTAATTTTCTTTACCTAACTTTAAAAATATAAACATACAACATAATGTTGAATCAACAGTATATTAATCCTACTGATTCTGAGGAAATCATAACAACATAATTCTTTTTTGATCTGAATTAAAAAAAATAGCAAAGCAAAACTGTTCAAAATGCAATCAATCAAAATAATGCTTTATGAAAGTCTCATTATTTTAACTTAGTATAATGTGATATTTTTTCCTGGGCTATTTAGAAGACTTAATGCTAATTACAGATTTAATAATCCTCAAATTTAAATGCCACAACCAAACTATGGACATTCAATGAAAAAGTGAACGTTGCCAATGATGATACTGATATTTTTGACCTATTTTTTAGTTTGCACATTGAGTCCTTCCGAGGTTCTTAATGAAGAAATGTTTTGAAATTACCTCAGAGTAACAACTGTAAATATTAACATAATCATCACATGACCACTTCAACAATTTTAGTTGTGTATGATCATCTTTAAAAAGAAATACAAACATGAATTAAATATGAAAATACAAATGTAATAGTACAGGTATCAATATAATATCAAAATTATCACTACCTTTTTTTGAAGAATGACAGTTTTATTGTTTTAATATTTTATATATAAGAATCTCCATTCATCTGAAATATAAATTAGAACAAGTTTCTACTAACATGATACATGCATTATCATTACCTTTTATTATGTCAGTTTTGGGAGATGTTGATCTCCCTTAAATCAAATCACTCAGTCCTGGTAATTGGTAATATGCCTATTAATTGTCTATATAACATATCAAAAAAGATTCAAAGAAACAACAAAATAGGGAGAACCTGTTTGCTAGCTAAGCTTTTCTGAATGACAAAATTGATTATTTAACAATTGACTGTTTGTTCTTAAAAATTCAATCATAATAGCATAAGTCTCATATTTTTAAATCTCAAAAGATTTGGTATTAAAAATGTGTGGTTTACATTGACACACTATGAGTGCTTCTTTGACAGGCAAGGAGGTGTTTGTATGCTCAGCCACGATGTGAGCTATTTATCAGGCAGAGTCTAAATTCTCCATTTCACTGGTCAACAAATCTATTGGGATACCTAGTTCTCTCAAGAATGATTTGCTAGTGATAAGAAGAAATATATGAGGAAAGGAAGATTAATATCAGGATATATTTGGATAGCAGTAAAAGAGAAACCTGTTGTGACTAAAAGATAGGGTCTAAATAAACCCAGTTTGAGCTAAGACAAATGTTATCATTTCCCAAAATTTACCTAAGAAAACACAATAATATTAGCCATTTACATTAGCTGAAATTTACAGGCAACTTTAAAATTAATTTTATTTTGGCTCCTTAAATGCTTATACCCTTCTGCTGCATGCACCTGAAAGGGCAGTCTCTACATTTCAGTCTCTTCCTGAAGTCAAGGGGATATTAACCCCTCAGCAGGGCCCTACATCCCTGCATGGTACTTGTGACATGAGTGGGGGACAATCCCGGCACACATAGGGTGAGTAACACAGCTTTATTTGGGAGCCAATGTCCCTCCAGAGGCCAATGCTCTCGTAAGCACAGTTTATACAGAATAGAATAGAATTTAATAACGACCCAAGTCCCAGAGTCAATTGAGGTGGAGAAGGTCCCTGGTCAGGGAGAGGCGACTGGACCCACGACGGGTCTGAGGTGAGCTGGTCTTGCAAGGAGGAGCTTTGGCAGGTCCCAGAGTATCTTGGCTTGCACCTCGCAGAGGGTCTTAGCCAGAGCACCCAGTCAGACTACTCATGGCATTGCTCTGGAGTTCTGCCTTTATTCTCTTTTCCTTGGACTTGTTTACTTCTTAGTTGATAACCAGAAGTTCTTTGCCAGGAGTTGTTTACCTCTTAGGTGATAACCAGAAGTTGTTTTGGTGAAGGTGTTTATCACTCAATTTTGTTATGCTCCGTTTCACACAAAAAGCGTTTTTTACTTCACTCTTATCAGTCTCACACATGTGCGGCTGTAGTCCTGTCCCTACTAGTAAACAACTTGTTTTTGCAAACCGCTCTGTACCCCTTCTCTCTAACCATGTCCCCTATCAGAGTTAGTTCTCTATAAAGGACACTGTTGTTGTTGTTAAAATATAAAAAAGAGAGTTCTCCATTAATAGAATGATATCTTAAATGTCAAGAGAAAAAAGTCCAAGTAAAATAGAAGAAATTCCTTTTTTTCATCTATGAATACCAATTGTGTTTTGCCTTTTGTGGAAAGAAAAATCAAACACCCTAGAGAAAATATCTTTAAGAGCAGATGTGCTGTTTTGTAATTAACCAGACATACACCATTTGTATTTGACACAGAAGCATTCAGAATGAAAACACCAGTTTTACTTCAAATGGTCAGGGAGATTAGGTGCAGGAGGGATAGAAAGGGATGGAAGAGATTATAGGAAGTAAAGAATGTGAACATTATCCAAAACAGGGGAGGGGGACTGTCAAAACCTTTGTAAGTTTTTACAAGTTTTTTAAGTTTTTAAGTAGAAAGTTGAGGTTATACTTCTATTATATTTATGCATTACAATTAATACAAAATAAAAGAAAATAAATATATTGATAAGATTTTGTTATTTTATCTTTTTTTTTAATTTAGTACTTTTTTTAATATCTGATTTTCTTTTTTTTCCTTTCTAACTTTTATTTATTTAAGTGTGTTTTCCCAGTACCCATCAGCTCCAAGTCAAGTAGTTGTTTCAATCTAGTTGTAGAGGGCGTAGCTCACAGTGGCCCATGTGGGGATCGAATCAGAAACCTTGTTGTTAAGAGCACTGCGCTCTAATGAAATGAGCCAGCTGGCCGCCCCTATTTTATCTTTCTACCATGACAGATTGACACCAGTAACCGCTAGTGCACATAAATCCATAAACATCACTGTTATCAGAAACAAAACACTAGAGTATGTTTTATGCACGGGAGTAACAAGGCAAGGTTTGCAGTCTAAAAATTTCTCTTTGGTAACAATCTGAATTTTAGGGAATAAGAAATGAAGATAAACTCAGATGCTGGCCACACCACAGGAAAAAAAATAGTTGAAGGAAATACAGTGGGAAGGAAGAGGGGGAAATATTTTGAGCCCTATTTAAAGGTACAACACACAAGATTAGGTAAATTAATACAGAAGAGAATGACTTAGAAGACTTCTATCACTATCTTTCAGATTTTTTTCTTATATAATTAAGTAAATAGAAATCTTATTAATAAAGAATCACAGAAAGAAATGAGGACCATGTTTGGGATTTGGGAGGAAATCATAATATATACACTTATAATCTACTAGTTGAAATGAACCAAGACAGGAAATTGGTACCAAGAAGTGAAGGTGCTACTGCAACAAATACCTAAACTATGGAAGCAGCTTTGGAACTGATTCATGGGGAGAGGCTGGGCGAATTTGGAGGTGTATGCTAGGAAAAGCATACATTGCCATAAATGGACTTTAAAGCCAGGTCTGGTGAGAACCCAGAAAGAAGAGAGCGTCAATCTTCTTAGAGAATTCTGTTATGAACAGACTGTTTGTAGAAATATGTACAGTAAAGGCCATTCTGCTGAAGTTAATATCCAAAATATATAAAGAATTTATACCACTCAATAGGTCAATAGTTACATAAAAAGGGCTGGACACCACTAATCATCAGGGAAATGCAAATCAAAACCACGAGGAGACATCACCTCAGACTTGTTAGAATGGCTGTCATCAACAAGACAAAAGATAACAAGTTTTGGGAAAGATGTGGAGAAAAGGGAATTCTTGTACACCTTTTCTGGGAATGTAAATTGGTACAGCCAATATTGAAACCATTATGGGCGTTCCTTAAAATTTAAAAATACAACTACTACATGACTGAGCAATCTCACTGCTGTTATGTATCCAAAGTAAATGAAAACAGAATCTGGAAGTGATATCTGCACCCCATGCTACAGTGCGGCATTATTCACAATAGCCACGGTATGGAAACAACTTATGTGTCCATCAAGAGATGAATAGATAAAGAAGTGCTATATGTATACGATGGAGTATTATTCAGCCATGAGAAAGAAGGAAATCTTACCATTTGCAACAAAATGAATGAAGCTTGCTAAATGAAGTAAGTCAGATAGATACAAATACTGCATGATATCACTTATATGTGGAATTTTAAAAAAACTGAACTCATTGAAACAGAGTACAGTTATTATTGTCTAGGCCAGGAGTGTCCAAACTGCGGCCCGCGGGCCAACTGCGGCCTGCAATCCATTTTTTATTGGCCCGTAGCAAATTCCAAAAATATATTTAGTTTACTTAAATAAACCAGGTGAGGCAATATGTACTTCACCTCGAGTGAGTGGCCTGACTGTTTATGTATTTTACTGCATAAGGCCCTTGGTGAAAAACATTGAAAAAAGTTTGGACACCCCTGGTCTAGGGGATGGAGGAAATGGGAAGATGTTGGTCAAAGTGTACAAATGTCCATTTATACCGTGTTTGAGATAAGACTTAGCTGGACAATAAGCTGTAATGCATCTTTTGGAGCAAAAATTAATGTAAGACCCGGTCTTATTTTACTATAAGACCCAGTCTAATATAATATATAATATAATATAATGTAATATAATATAATACCAGGTCTTATATTAATTTTTGCTCCAAAAGATGCATTAGAGCTGATTGTCCGGCTAGGTTTTATTTTTGGCAAAACAGGGTAAGATGAGTAAGTTCTGAGTCTCTACAGTACAGAATGGTGGTTATAGTTTATGTTACTTTATTATATACTTGAAAGTTGTTAACAGAGTTATCTTTAAAGTTCTCAGTACAAAAAGAAATGATAATTATGTGATCTTATGAAAGTGTTAACTAATGCTATGGTTGTAGTCATTTTTCAATGCATAAATGTATCAAATCAACACCTTATACACCTAAACTCACACACTGTTATATGTGAATTATATCTCAATAAAGCTGTAAAGAAAGGGGGCAGAACCGTCACCTGGGTTTCAGCAGGCCAGACAACTTGCACCCAAAGCCCAGGGGAACTGACCTTTGCTCAGTTGGGATTCAGAGGACGTCGGTACCTCCCCCTAGATTTCTAAGGATGAACTATTGGTAGCTGCAGGCATGTCACCCAGGCAAAGGGCTGCCGTGAGGGCCAGGACACTGCAGAGAGCCTCTGCTAGGGAAATGTCTAGTGGAGGAATGGGGCAGGGCCACCCCTTAACACAGATCAGTAGAGCCACCTGAGTGCAATTCCACCTTTCTACAACTGCTGTGTGGGTTGTGCCCACAGAGCCACGGGAGTGGTGAATGTCCAGTGTGTGGAGAAGGAGACACCTCTCCCTACGTGGGCCTTAATGTTTTAAATGTTTTAAACTTGCTTGGGACTTGTTATCCCTTTTTTATTTACCCTCATTTCTCTCTTTGGAATGGGAGGGTTTTTTTTTCCATTTATGCTCATCCCACCATCATATTTTGGAAGTACATGACTTGTTTCATTTCACAGGTTTACTGTTGGAGAACAATTTCCCTCTGATGAATCGCCTCTCCCATATCTGATCCAGATTATGTTTAGAGGATATTTTGAATATAGACTTTTGAATTCATGCTGGAATGAGTTAAGACTTTTGAGTCTATTGGGATGGAATGAATGTTATTTTGCATGTGATAAGCACATGAATTTTGGGGGTCCAGAGGCAGAATGTGGTGGTCTAAATCTCTGCATCTCTCCAAAGTTCATACGTTGAAAACCAAATGCTCAAGATAATGGTATTAAGATGTAGGGCCTTGAGAAGCGATTAGGTCATGAAGGTGGAGATCTCATGAATGGAATTGGTGCCTTCATAAAAGAGACCCCCAGAGAGATCCCCTGCTCCTTGTGCCATATGAGGGGGCAAGGAGAAGCCCACAACCTAGAAGAGGACCCTCGCCAGACCATGATGACTTTCTGACCTTGGACTTCCAGCATCTAGAACTGTGAAAAATAAAGTTCTACTGCTTATAAGCTCCCAAGTCTCTGTGGTACTTTGTAATAGCAGCCTGAATGGACTAAGACAATGACTAACATTTTTATTTGTTTACTTTGTTTCAAATAGGATAATTTTGATTGAAGGGAAGGTTTTATCATAGTATCTAGATGGGGGCGGGGGGAATGAAGTTTCTTTTTCAAATGTATTTTCTCAGATGAGAGAGAAAACACCATTTTATATACGTACTTCAAGGAAATAGTCAGTGTAGAACGATGGGATGAAAGTTCAGAAGAAAGAGAAAATCACTAGGGAAGTAAGGTCCCACGGGTTGGGGTTGAATCAAATGGAATACTACAATATTAATAAAAAGTGTATTAAATTATTTCCTTTATAGAGAAGATAAAAGAAGCTGAAATGTAAAATAATTCTATTAAGGTAACATACTAGAAAACAGTACTAGGTCTGTCTTATTCCAAAGTCCATTCTTTTCTTTGTTTCACTGCATCATTCTACTTCTGCATATTCTGTAACCTACAAAAAATATTAACCTGTATAGGAAGTAAACAACAGTGAAAGTAAATACAATAATTCTGCTGCAGTAAAAATGGCAAGGATTTCCAAGAAATTATGAATAGCCACTACACTACACTTTGTCAGAAACATTGTTGCCTGTATTACCTGATGTCATTTTTTTTTTCAATGTGATAGCTAAATTCTACTGAAAATGCAATAAAATGAACGCACTTGGACAAACACTGAAAATAAACTAATGAATGGATTTAATTATTTGGATTCAAACAATCTGCTCTATACTGATAACCATTCAGGATTGCACAAAGTACAATTGGAAAGCAACTATTAGAATAAAATGTAAATCCTCATCTCTCTTGATATGTTTGCAAATTACCTCTATTCATCTGGGTAGGGCTTGTTAATTATTAGGTATAAAGATGTGAGACAACTGCAACTCAATGCCTTATTTATGAATAAAGAAAAATATCACCAATCAACAAATAAATATCAGACCCTAGGATAGGCAGTAGGTTGTTTATAAATATTAATATAACATGACCTTCCTGATTCAGAGCCTGGTGTCCTAGCGGGTTTATTATATTGGTTTTATGAAGTTGTTCTGATGTTTAATTAGCTCGCGAAGCTAATATAGCCTAGGGTTAAGAGCACACATGCCTTTGAGGCTGAGGCAGATCATATGAAGAAATGAAGTGGATTTAAGAAGCAATATGAATAAATAAAAAAACAATAGTGAATTAGAGACGAGATTATTAACTGAATGTTTTCACTAACCAAAAGAAATCTGAAGATGTTTGCTTTTACCAAAAAGGCAAAAAGAGAAAATAGCATTCAGTGGTTGTTTTGCCACAATCCATTCTGGGGCAGCCTGCAACCCAAGCAGCCGTGAGTCATGGCCAAGCTCCTTTCCCCAGAAATACACTCAGCAGCACCTCAGCGTCAATCTGCCAGAGCTCTGAACTGTGTCTGCGAACATCTGCGCTGTAGCTCAGATTATTCTGTGCATTTGTTAGCAAGATGTATCCTAAGGTAATTGCCTTTTTGCTTCACACCATTCCAGCTTACAAAAGGTTTCATCGAATTGCTCTGTTTTCAGATAGTGAGAGAAACCTGTAGTGAAGAACTGCTATTGCCCATTCATTGGTATTTCAAATGTCATGTGACGTCTGGATTTATATGTGAAATGTATGGATTATTAAACCTTAACAAAATTTAAAACTTAAAAGAGTCATTGTGAAAGTCCACTCAAACGCATATTTCATATTGGTTACAAATAACTCATTAGTAGTTGTTAGCTTACCCTTCTGGGGTATCAGTTGTCTATTAAGGCTGTTGTCAGTAAATAGGTGACTACCATGATGGACACTCAAATATGAAAATAGTGTTAACCTCAAGGTTATACTAGACCATTACATATAAAATGGATTAAAAAAGCTTCTGCAGAAGTCAGTCGGCATAGGTTGAACTGTGTCGTCCAAAAAGATATGATGAAATCCTAACATCCAATACTTACAAAAATAAGCTTATTTTGAAATAGGATCTTTGCAGATGTAACCAAGAAGAAACTATTAGCATGGGTTCTAATTCAATTTGACTGGTGTCTTTAAAGGAAGAGAGACATAAATGGAGAAACATACCGATAACACCATGTAACTAAGGAGGCAGGGATTTTCAGTGATGTGTCTATAATCTAAGGAAAGTGAAGCGTTACTAGCAAAACCATGAAACTGATTCTTCCCTAGAGAATTCAGAGAGAGAATAGTCCTACTGACACCTTGATTTTGAAAGCCTAGCTTCCAGAACTGTGTGAGAATTAAGTTCTCTTATATTAAATGACCTAGTTTGTGGTACTTTATTAAGGTAGAGCTAGAAAATAAATTAATCTATCTCTTATTCAGAACACTTCATGTTTACATTTGGGATAAGAATAATAAAGATGAATATCAATAACTCGACATGGTGAAAGACTGAATGCCTTCCCATTAAAACCATGGGCAAGATTGATGTCCACATTTACCACTTTTATTCAACACAGCACTATGGGTTCTACCGTGTCTCCCCAAAAGTAAGACCTAAGTGGAAAATAAGCCCTAGCATGATTTTTCAGGATGACATCCCCTAAACATAAGCCCTAGTGTGTCTTTTGGGGCAAAAATTAATATAAGACCAGGTCTTATTTTTGGGGAAACATGGTAGCTAGTACAAAAAGGCAAGAAAAAAATACCATTCTCATTGAAAAGGAAGAAGCAGAATTGTCTTTATTTGCAAATGGCATGATTTTCTATGCAGCAAAAGATAATACAGTGCTACAGTAACGTAGTGTTTAGCAAGCCTTCAGGACATAAGATCAACATACAAAAGTCAATCATATTTGTATACTCTAGCAGGGAATACTGAAAATCAAAATAAAAAATGACAATGCTACTAATTGTAACATTAAATGTGAAATATTTAGGGAAAAATATGACGAAGATGTAAATGAGCCTCACAATAAAACCTATCAACAATGCTATGAGAAATTAAAATCCTAATAAATGGCAACGTATGTTATATTTATGTGGCAGAAGATTAAATATTTGTACAATATAAACTTTGTCAAACTGATTATATATTTAATTCCAATCAAAACTCCAAAAGGATTTCTTTTGTAAAAATTGACAAAGTGATTCTAAAATTTTTATGGAAATGCAAAACGACGTCGCAAGTAGCAAACGACTTTGGAAAAAAACAAAACAAACACCTTTGCAATATGAACACTATCTCTTTCAAGTGTTATTCTGAAGCTACAGTAATCAAGACAATGTGGTATTTATGCAGGAAATCCAAATAGATCTTTGTAATGAAATAGAGTACAGAAATAGACCCACATATATAAGGCAACTGGCTTTCAACAGAGTTGCAAAGGCAGCTCCATGTAAAAAGGGTCATCTTTTAGACAACTGGTGCTGGAAAATTTGAGTATTTATATATATATATATATATATATATATATATATATACATATATATGTATATATGAAATGTCAATATATATAATTATATATATTTATATAATTTTATATATATATATATATAATATCAATCCATATATTGGAAGATGTACAAAAATTAACTCAAAATGTCTATGTGTGTATATATGAAGGTGAAAGCTAAAAGTGTAACATTTATAGAAGAAAACAGTAGAAAACTCTTGATCTTGTTTATATTCCTGTGTATGTATGCATGTAGTTTATGTACAACACAAACAGCATGATTCATAACAGAACAAAATGATAACTTAGACTTCAGCAGAATTAAAAATTTCCTCTCTTCGAAAGACATTCTTAAAAAAACCCAAAAGCAAACCAGATATTTGGAGAAAATATTTGCAAAGCATAAACCTATAAAAAAAGAACTTATACTCAAATATATAAAGAACTCACAAAACTTAATAAAAATAAATAACCCAAATTATGGAAAAAATATATGGCCACATGATTTGAACAGACACTTCACAAAAACAGATATGCAAATGGCAAAAAAGCACATGCAAAGATAAGCAGAACCATCAATCTTTAGCAAAATACAAACTAAAATCATGATTAGCTATAACTCCACATGTACCAGAAGAACTAAAATTAAAAAGTTGTGTTCTGGCATGTGTTGGTGAGGATGTGGAAAATCAGGAAATGTCATATGATGTTGAGAAAGCAAAATAGTAAAAACATATTCTAAAAATTTTAATAGTTTCTTAAAAAATAAAACATACTTCTGCAGTATGATTCAAAAATCCCACTCTTAGGCATTAATCCAAGAGAAAAAGAGCATATGTTTAAACAAAGGCTTGCAGACAATTATACATGGAATTTTACTTGTAGTAGCCAAAAACTAGAACAACCAACCAAAGCTAGGTCCACACACATATAATCAATATTCAAACTGTAGTGTATCTATCTGTACAATGGAATGCAATGAGCAATAAAAATACACAAATAGCACGGTTAAATCTCAGAATAATTATACTGCACAACAAACAAACAGACAGGAACAAAATACTGTATGATTCAATTTATATATTTTTTGTTAGAAGTCCATAAAATGCATACTGACAGAAATGTGACCTGTGTTTGCCTGGATTAATATGAAAGAACTACAAAGGGGCAGATAACCATTTTTTGAGGTGACAGGTATGTTCATTACCCTATTGTGGTAATGGTTTTGTGGTTGGGTACAAATGACAAAAAAAATCAGTAAGTTGAAATCTTTAAATATATGCAGTTTAAAGCTATGTTTAATTCATTTTAATGAAGCTATTATTAACAAGCAACAAATGTGTATATTTGCTATATCAAAGCTGGGAAGATCAGAATATGGACTTTTTAATTAATGCAAAGCAAAAAACATAAATAATTCCAGTGACTTACAAGACCACCATTTTAAAAAAGTCATTGTTCTCTAGGATGCTCTCATGTGTCCTGGGAACAAGTGTTCCACAGTTTATAGAAAAATGTTTGGAAACACTTCATTAAACAACATTAAGTGTTATGTTTTGTTGGTTTTTGTTTTATTTTGTTTTGTTTTTAGTACAAGAATGAACATTTAAGTGCTCCATTACAGTGTGATTCTCTCAGAGGACGGTACAGATTGCAATCATTTTCCAAAACTTTTGACCATCAATCACATTTTCTTGCCATGCTTATTATGATTTCACCGAATATTGTTTTAAGGAACACAGTTTGGAAGACACCAGTATAACTCTGTGAATGTTAGCATATCTAAAGAAAACTGGTAGACCATATAAACCTAAACAAAAGGAAAAATTTACCTTTTTTTTTTTTTTTTTTTTTTTTAAGTCAGCTTTTCCACAAAGCTCCTGACTAGATATGATGCTTGGACTTGAACCTCAGAATGTATATTCCTTTTGATTATGTCAGAAAATTCCTTTATGGACTTTTCCATTAAGATTATTCAATTAATTTCCTTGTTCTGATGCCATTAAGAATCATTCAGACTGATTTGAGTTTATCATAATATATTTTCTAAGAGATAAAAAACGTGCTAATTAATCAACATGCATAACATGCATATCATAAGGTTCTCTTATGAGTTATTTTTTTCCCACAGAAATTTCAGGAAGGATTAACATTTTGTTAGGCCTTATTCTTCTTGTGAGTTATGCCAATCACTCCCTTAAGACCAATTAACTTAGAGTATGTAGGAAAAACTAAAGTTTGTCCTGCACCTACAACATTTAGCACCAGACTACAAACCGACCTGACCTCATTGACTAATGACTTTCTCTGAGACCCTGCTGATGTAACCAGGGAGTTCTCTTTTTCTAACTAACATTTTAAACTAACACTTTTATGACTCCAATTATCAGAGACTAATTATTAGGAAATCTCACAGAGCAATGTAAGAATTAGAAGTCAACTTGCATTCGGGGCCAGTGAACTGTATTCTGTTCCACAGCTACAGTGCACAAAGTTAATTCTCAAGGATAACACATGGTTTGTACGGTTGTACTACAATTCAATTTTATGAGTTGCTTGAAAAACTCATACAGAAAAATAAGCATGAATAGTGGTATATTTTATGTTATGTTGGAGAAGTTATTCTTTCTAGGCAAAATTGTTTCTTTATTTTGCCCAGTTATATTACAGTTAGACCTCCTCATAAAGAGAGAGCACTTTTAGGTTCATTTGGATTGCCGGTGGTACATAGTTATTGCACAAATAAAATACAGTTTGTAGACCCTACTATAATTAATGTGCACCAATCTCAGTAATAACCTAGAATTTTCAATCACACCCTTTATCAAGAGAATTGAATTTTCTGAAGACTAAATTAAGCCATTAGATAAAGAAAATTCATCTTGTCTTTTCATTCTGCCACTAAGTCAGCATACTTAATGGAATTGTTTTCAACAATATATGAAATTATATTGATATATTTTATATAACCTTGCACATTTCTGTGTGCTATTTTTGACATGTATATTTACTTTTTATTACCTATTTATTACATACCATGTGTTTTATATAATGTTAAACTATAGATATTAATTATATATAATCTTTGGACTGAGAGAACCCAAAGTCTGGTGAAAGAAAAAGATACATAAGCAATGCATGTAGCTCTGTAACAAACATATAAATATGGTGTTCGAGGGGATATTTCTAAAATGTCAGTGTTTACTTTGCCATTATTGTCAATAAAGTGAGCATTTGATAAATTAAATTCTTGATATTAGTGGAGACAGACAGTTCAACATTTAACTAGTAAATGTATAACAAAAGCCCTAGTTTTTAATAACATATAAATCTTTTTAGCTGCCATTTATAATAGTAGCTAAATACCAATAACCATCTTTATACGTATGCTCAATAGAAAATGATAGTTTCTATGGTAGGAGAAAAGAGCAAAGACACTATGCTCTGAATTACCATGCTTTATATCTCAATTGCAAAAAGAATATATGAGATTTAAATGAGAAAAATAGATATATAAAATATAAACCTATTAGGGTGTACTGTATGTTAGAAAAAATTACACTTATTTTCTTGGGGATGCTTATTGGGACAATATTCGAAATCATGGTGTACATTAACCATTTCCCAGTGTGCCCTGTGTTGACATAATTGTCTAGAACTATGGTATTTTCAGCTAAACATGGGTGACTGCCCTGGGAGGCCAGAGTGTGAAGGGACTCAGTAGACCGGCTTGCACAATATTTCTTTATATCCTGCCTCCATCTCTGGTGACCAAGGTCATGATCCAGCTCACTGAAACTGTTAAGGGGATATTGGGTATTCCCTAAACACATACTGCCAGTGCTGTGCACTGAGGATGCTGATTGGAAAAAAATCAAAACCATTCACCTGCAGCACAGTTTTCATCATGAAGTCACAGCATGCATTAATTCCTCATAGTTTCTACAGCTTGCACAATAGCTGCTTTTGAGAATTTTTTTCTCCACTTGAATATGTGCCCTTCAAAACTAAAGGAGCAAAACCCCATCCAGATATTTCATTGCTGATATGGACTACATTTTATTCAGTTTTCTTTCTGGTAAAATTCCCTCAAAGTTATTGTGCATGAACTGTGATTCTGTACCTAACTGGATGGATATCTATCTGTATTAGGCAAAATAATGCCATTAAAGGTGTGTTTTTTGTTTTTAATTTGTAGAAAATATCACTAATTCTGAAATAATACTTAAAAATAATGTCCAACTTTATCTATGATCTATCATCACCAGATAAGAACTGATCATTCCTAGTCACACACTTTAGACTGTTAGACATAGTGAAAGACTTAAACAATATTTATTCAAATTTGAACTGAAGGATAAAATGGTGCCTCATTCTCCACAGGTGTCTCTGGTTCTAACATTTGAGTGCTTTTTTGTTTATTACGTTTCAAAAGTAACGTAAACTAAAACTGTTTTGCTTCTACTAGAGTCCTAAATATTTTTTCAATATAAGTATTGAAAATAGGCCAAATGTACACAAACACTTAAGCTCATAGCCTCACAAATTTGCTGAGGTTTACAATTTTGAGATATATGGATTTCCAACTCAAATAAAATACCATTGACACATACACATACTTATACAAGGGCACAAGTGCACGTATTGATTTAGGATGAACACATAACAATAGAAACAATATTCTGTAAATATGATTGGAAATACTATTAATAGCTGGTTTGACAGCTTGAAGATACTTTCGTAACACTATAGAACAAGAAGGATTCTTATGAAACAAATCAGTGTTATGACTTCTCTGTATCATATTTAAAATATAAGAAAATGTATCAGGCATTTCTCATGCCATGGAATAATACAATAAAAATGGCATTGGTGAAACCGACCTGAACATTTGTTTTCAGAAATATATCCTTGTGCAAGCAGCTGAAGCCTTGGAGCAGTGCGTGTATTTGATGTATATAGCGTTGCATAAGCAGGAAAGTATTTCACAAGGTCAGAAATGAAATGCACCTGCACCTGCTGTTAACATTCAGCAAAATATACTGCAGGTATTCTGTAATCATTTCTTTCTGTCACTGTGGATCAGATGCCATGCAACCTACACAGAAAATGGTGGCATCAATTCTGTTCTGGAAGAATATACTTTGCAATATAAAAGGAATGAACTGTCCTAATTCAGATACAGAATCTCATTGCACTGCATCTCCGCAGCGGACTGAAATATTTAACTCTATAGAAATCATTTACAAGGATTTGTGTTTGTGAAAGTAAATGTACAAGGTAAAAATATGGTGAATATTTAATTGAAATCAAACCACATGAAAACAAATATTGTGCTTCTAAATGCAGAGTACAAATAATGTGACCAGGAATGCAAAATAACGGGCTTTAAGCCATTTTTGCCCCTCCTGATCAGATCTTTTGCTATTCTTATAAGTGTAGCATAAGTCCATTCTAATTTCATGGCACATAAGTTGGTATATTATGACATCAAAATAATTTGATAATCAAGAATGAGAGACCTAAACAAATAAATTACAAATAAGCAAAAGGTAATATAAGAGGGGACACATATAATTTTATCTTAATAGATCCTTTATTGTCACACACACTCACACACACGCTGACATACACACCATACACATATGCAGAGGGTATATTCTGTTACCCTTAAAAAGCTAATAACATGGATTCTATTTCAGCAGAGTGAATTTGGTGAAAATTTTATATCTAAAAATAACTATAATTAAGATATACTTCACAAGAATAATTTATCATGTTTCTTCAACATAATTTTACTTTTCTAGATATTAACCTATTTTTATAGTTAATTATACCTGCTTTAAAAATCGTGATGTTATTTTTAGCAATGTCGTAAGAATTTTATTTGGAATCTTGTCAAGATATGTGCATCCTTTCAAATTTTCTCAACATTCTATCATATCAGTGTCATCAGATCCTGGCTTCAATGAATTGGTCTCCTTCCTACTCATAATTATCCTTTTTTTTTGGCTAATCTTCCTTCTGCACAAAAGCTATATTCCAGGATCCAATATCTATGTAGTAGTTAATTTAATATTCATGACAACCCTTGTTTCCATTTTATTAATGCTAATTATGAGATGATAATCATGAGCTACTTATAAGATGTTAACTCACTCTCCCAATGACATATAGTTAGCAGTTATTTGTTGAGCTAAAACCTGAGTTAGTGAAATCTAGCTGTAAGAGAGATGTTCTTCACAGCTAGAAAGATTGTCACTAAAGGTGGCAGAGCAGCGTCACAAGTGGACACTTTGATCTACATAAATGTTCATGAATGCTCATTTTCTCTGATGAGTGCTATATTTAAAATCCTCCTGCACTAGTTGACAATCTACTAATTTAGTATCAACTTTGGGATGAGGACCACAGTCCACATCCTTGCCTCTATGGTTATTAGTTTCCTCATTTGTAAAATGAGCATAAAAATATATAACCTGTTAGATCTACTAGTGTGTATTGATGTCAAATGAGATCAAGAAGAATATATATGTGTGTGTATGTTTCTGTGTGTGTGTGTATTTAGCATCTTTTTTTATTTAAAGTTTATTGGGGTGACAATGGTTAGTAAAGTTACACAAGTTTCAAGTGTACAATTCTGTAATACATCATCTATATATCACATTATTTGTTCACCACCGAGAGTGAAAATTTGCTCAAATTTAAAATTGTAGTAGTAGTACTACTACTAGTAGTAGTAGTAGAAGTACAACCAAAGAAGACACTATAGACTAGATACATATTAACCTATAGATTCAATAAAGATCTAACAATAAGTAGGAACACCAGAGGAGAAAAAAATGTAAATGCATTTAAAAGGAATAGGTAACGGGCAACCTGCAGAAAGGAATATATAAATAGCTGTTCCTACTGTCATATCCTCATCACTTAACCCTGCTGCTTATACCACTGCCATACCCATAAGACTGCTGGAATAAACAAATCTATTTCTGGAGTTTAAAGATGATAAAAAGTAACATAATGGCACAAAGGGACTTGAGATGTCCTGCTAGCAGTTCCTCAAGGGCAGGGGAAATTAATCTCTTCCTTCCTTCTCAATGTATTCTACACCAGTGGTTCTCAGAATTATCCTGCTGCCACCAGAAGCAGACACCCCTTTGAGCATGTTAGGATTCCACCGGCCCCATCTTGACCTATTGAATCAAAATCTCTGGGGATGAGTCCAAGTTAACTGTGTTAACAAACTCTCTTGGTGATTCTTATATAAACCAATGTTTGAGAATCACTGCTCAACACACTGACCTGAACTCAGAGAGACCGTGCTTGTTGTGCAGTATAATGAGAAATGTGTCAATTGTGCTTATGCAGCTGTGCCAGATGTTCATCGTGTTTCCCTGAAAATAAGACCTAGCCGGACAATCAGCTCTAATGCGTCTTTTGGAGCAAAACTTAATATAAGACTAATATATTAATATAAGCAAAACTTAATATAATATATAGTACTGTATTTATAGTAAAATAAGACCAAGTGTTATACAATATAATATAATATAATACCAGGTATCATATCATATCATATCATATCGGGTATAATATAATATAATATCATATCAGGTCTTATATTAATTTTTGCTCCAAAAGACGCAGTCAAGCCGATTGTCTGGCTAGATCTTATTTTCGGGGAAACACGGTATATACAGATCTGAGGTGGGGAAGAGCAGAGACGGCCATAGTTCTTCAATGACTATTCAAATGCCTGCTCTAGACTTGAACCTGAGCTGAGTATTGAAGTCAAAAAAGTGAATAAAGCATCGGCCTTGCCTTTGTATAACTCAAGTAATTAACTGTAATAATGAAGGCTCCCAAATCAAGACACCTCATCAAACTGAGAGGGATTAAAATAATTTCTAGGAAGGTGATTTCTGAGCAGCATCTTGACAAGCATGGCAGTTTTAAAAGATAATGGAGTGAACAATGTTTAATTGGAAAGCCAACCAAGTAGACGTAGCCTGTTTAAAGCCATTGCAGCATGAGGAAGTCTGGCTAATTTGGAAAATAGTAGTATTTTGGTAGCTCAAAACTTAAGCTCATAAGCAAAGTTTGGAGATAGGAATTTGATACGTGGACTCAGTTCAGGACAGTGCTGCTTTGTATGTCATCCTAAGAAAATGAACTTGATTCTATGTTGCTTATGAGAGTTACTGAGAAATGTCAGGAAGAGTGGAAACCTCTAGATTCAAAACTAGAAAACATTCTAGTTTGTAACCAGAATGTAGGATGAATAGGAGGACAAGACTGGATGCAATGGGTTCAGTTAAGAAGATATTGAACGAGACAAGAAAAATGAAAATACAGTCCTAAACAATGAGAGTGGTGGTATTGATGAAGAAGAAACTATGATTTCCAGAGATATTGATTTGTGCCATGAAAAAAAAAGTGTAATAAAGGAAAGGTAAATTCTTGACAGAAAACAAATTTAGTTTGGAACATGCGAAGTTCCTTGGGAAATAATGAGTCAAAAAGTTTTTATTTCAGAGGAAAATTCTGCGTTAGAAATATTAATGTGAGCGTCATTGGCTCATAGGTGATAGCTGATCCCACAAGAATTGCTGAGAACTTTCAGAGAGATTGACAGCCAGCAAAGGAGACTAAGAGAGTGAGACTGGGGAAGGAAAAGAGATGGGAGAGGAAAAGTAAATGAGGGATGGTCTTGAGATAGGTGATAGGTAAAGTACAGAAAACTTATGTAAAATTTTAAAAATGTAAGAAGCAAAAGCTACACAGAATTTGACAATATAGAGACCATTAATAAATTAGGAAAAATAATAGCTCAGCAGAGCAAAGGAAGATAGATAAATATTTCAAAAGATTGAGGAATAAAAGGAAACCATGTGACTGTATAAAAAGGCATACTCTACAAAGGGCATGGATTTGTTTTAGTTTTATTTCTTAGGAGGGAATAGTCTTTAGAATCTATTATTTAAAAGATGGGAACATTTTAAATATGTTTGCTCTGTGTCAAAAGGAGCTAGCGAGAAGGAAACATGTTTAGTTTCCAAAAAGAGGAAATTATTAATTATATAAGTCAAACCATCAAAACATCGAGATTTGATTATTCATCGTAGTGGGTCCCCAAAGGAAAAGAGTTCAAAGCCATTTTCAAGGTACCCTTAATCTTAAGCAGCCATTTTTTTTTTTGTTATAGGACAAATCATTCTTGAGTTCAGAATATATCCTCTGGCCATACTGGCTTTTCTAGTCTTATTGCTTACTCTGATTTGTGAACTTGACATCCACTTTCCTGGAATTCATGTCATAGCCTCTTCTCTGTCACATCATCATATCCGATATTTAGAATTCTTTGATTCAGTAACTCTGAAGACCGCATATGCCTGTCTCAGCTGAGGCATATTAAGGCCAGTACTGATTTTTCAGCAAATGTCAGAATTAGGATACTGATGTAGAAATTTTATAAGAACGTGGATGGATGCATTAGCTTTTAGAAGGAAATTCAAGGTTTTGTTTGTTTTTCTTTTCAATTAGTTGTGAGAATGGGAGGTAAGAGTGAATGTGAACAAACTGAGAGGCAGTAAATTCTCAATTGATGATTCAATTCTGAATTGGGAAACACTGTTGCTACTGAGTGTAATTGGAATCGAGGAGAGAAAGTTGCTGGAGTAGAGATATAAAGGAGAGAAATGGCTCTAGTCAAACACGAAGAGCATAGTCACCAAGACTCAGATTGCCTTACGAAAGTTGTGGTGTAATTATCTTCCATTTCACTTGCCATTGCTTTTGAAAGGGCTCTATATTATGGTTGTACACGTTGAGGAGGCCAATGGCAGTTATATCAGTTTCCTAGGGCTGCCATGAAAAATAATCACAAAGTGGGTGGCTTAAAATGATTGCCATTTATTGTCGCACAGTTCTGGAGTTTAGACGTCCAAAATCAAAGTGTGAGAGGGACATGCTTTCTTGGAAGGCTCTAGGGAAGAATCTGTGCCATGCCTTTTTCTTAGCCCCTGGTGTTGCTGGTAATCCTTGAAATTCCTTGTCTTTTAAAAGCATTATTCTCTTTTCTGCCTCTACCATCAGATGGCATTCTCCTTATATGTCTTCACATCATCTTCCCTCTGTTTATGTCTATTTCCGCATCTTCCCTTCTTATAAGAACGCAGCCATATTGCTTTAAGGCCCACTCTATAACCTCATCTTAAGTTGTTTCTGTCTGCAAAGACCCCATTTCCAAATAAGGTCACATTCCGAGGTACTGGGGCTTAGGGCTTCAACATATAATTTCTAGGGACACAACCCAACCTGCAGCAGGTGTAACGACTGAGCCGGAGCTGTGTAGGGTAGTGGCAAGGAGAGTGCAGGCAAAAACATAGAAAAAGGAGAATATCAGAAGAAATAAAGCAATGGATTAATAAGGAAGAGATATGTGCTGAATGGAGATTAAAAGAGATAAGTAGAATATTAACAGATAAAAGAAAAAAAAATGCCCAGTATAGTCAAGAAGTTGTATGACAAAAATCAGTATAATTAGGCTTCCTGTGGAGTATTTAAAAGTTATATTTCCATAGCAAAAAAAATTTTCATGTAATATTTCATTCAATAGAAAGAAATTTGGAAATACAAATGAATCAGTAACCAATTTTAGAAAACAATTTGAGATATTTAAATAAATGAATGAAAATGGTAACATTTCTTTTTAGAATGACTGAGATTTTTGAATAACACATAAATTTTTTGATGAGTATTATGCAAATTTTATATTATAAAATCTGAAGTTCAATATATACAAAACACAGGAAACATCAAAACTTAAAATGATTATTAATAGATGTTATTGTGGCTGGTTTATTGTGTCTTAGATTTGATTCTACTTTATTAATGTACATTGTGTCATTATGTACACTTTTGAGTCTTTTCTGTCTTTCTCCTAATTAAGTAGCACCTAATAGGCCTTCAATAAATATTTTAATGAATGTATATTAATTGTTAAATGATAGCAGAGACAATTTATATGCATTTTGAGTCATAGCAAATATCTATCTCTTTAGAGTCAAATATTTACACTCTTTTATATTTCATGTATGTAAATTTTTGGTTAGACAGTATACAGTTAAGAAAACAATTCAATGCCCATTACTAATACTCTTATCTACCCAAAATGGCTATTTTGTCTAATAAATAAGCAACTTTACAATCCACAGCCTATAAAAGTCATCAAACATTTTTTCCATTTTCCTTGCACCCGATTAAGCTTCAAGAGTGAATTAATGCTTCCTGTTAGGCCATGACAGGGAAGAAATAACACTTATCAACTAAACACAGCAAATATATACTATTTGTTTTTTAGTGGGGATCCTAGGTTTCGATTTACCACCTCCCTTAAATGAGAGGTGGTAAGACGGGATGCTAAGGGATAATCTCCTTGCCTTACAGCTAGATGTAATGGTAAACATTTATTTATGTGTGACGACAATATTTCAGCAACAAGGAAAGTAGATTATCCATACCAACAAAATACATACTATATTATTTTGTTTAATTTAAAGTAGTAACAACATTCCAACTATGTTGCATGTGACCTCATCTACTCCCTCCTGTTTCTGTTTTCCACGTCTTTTCATCTTACTTTGTTAATGCACATGGTTAATGTGTGAAACATTCAAAGTAAACCTGGAACTCTCTTTGTGTATAATTTTACTTCATATGATTTTTGTCAGAAAGAGATCATTAGAAAAGGAAACTATAATATTTTAGATTGTCCACTAATTAAAGTGGTCATAGGACAAATTTTCTCCACTGTTAGGATAAAAGATTCCTCATTCACACTTGGAATGTGCCTTGGGCATTGTATATAGTTATTTTAGAACAGCAAAAACAACATTAAGGAAACAAGATAGTTTATAATTTTATATTAGTTTGCATATCAAATTCTAGTACGATGGACTTCTAGAACTCTAGGAGGGAGTTATTTATCAGCTAATATATCCATGGTGGGAATGAACAGAAAAGATTTTGGTTGGATGGAAGGCAGTGGACCTTTCACAGACAATTAATAAAGAAAAATATAATAATTTTCAGAAGATTACCAATTACATAAGTATTATAGGGTAGAATAAGTTTTGGAAAATCTCTAAATACCTCATATATATATATATATATATATATATATATATATATATATTCATTGAGATTCATAGCGAAGTATATTCTCTGCATTTATAATCATATTTGACAGAAGTAGATCAATCTGCTGACAGATTTCTATAATAGATTATCACTGAATTCATAATACTCCCGTAGTTTTAAAATACGTTAGAACACTACTAAAATACTTAAAAATCAAAGCAGTTTCCATGACTTTAAATCTAACAGTATAACATGCTATAGGTAAACTAATTTATTATTTATGTCATATATTTTTCTTTAATGTATTGTGGCATATTAAATTAACTTGAACTTTGGTACACATTTTAAACATTTTGAATCCAAAATATGATTCCAGAAAGCACAGTCATTCTTCAAAGTTTGAAACAGTAATAATATCCCAATGCTATTTAGATATTCATCATCTTGCTTAAAGTGGGATAAATGGATAAAGAAACTTTTCAAATTATTGATATAAACCCACAAAAACATATAAATATGGACTGTATTACTTAAATAAGTATTTTGTTATTATACATGTATTTTATATTTATATGAAGATGCTTAGAGAGATGGATAGATAGATCCATTATGTCTATTTCATCATGACAATTTACCTATCTCTTGTTTTACCAGAAATAATTTAATGGAGTCATTTAACAGAAATGACTCAGTACATATTTCAATATAGTACACTTTGGATAAGGAATTATTTTGAAATAAGAAAATGAAGAAAACAGGGCAAAGAAAGCATAGAATAGGAGTATTTTTAGAAATTCAAGAAGTTAATACACAGAGTGTGTGATAATGACTCCATAGGTTTGTTTTTTTTGACCCCCTCACTTATAATTTCATGACTTGTGGTTTTAAGCATTTTTACAAATTGCCACATATAACTATGACAAATTTCCTCTGAGAGAAGGGCTCTCCTCTCTTAGCATGAGGCAGCTGACGTGGAGAGAGGCTGACTCAGGAGCTCAGTTCAGACTGCTGGCAGGTGGCAGATGCTGCTTTTAAATCCAGCAAGTCTGATTCTGAAGTATGATCTCAACCAGTACAAAGGGCGACCACATCTTTGGTATTAATTTTTATTTCAACAACAAAAATAATCCATTCAATGAGCCACACTGTCCATAATATAAAAACAGGTAAATTGAACAAAAGCAACACCAAGATCAAAAAAATTACCACTTGAATTTCCATAAACTAGACATAGCATAATATAAGATACAGATTGAAAAGCATATGACACTTTTCTTACAACCATTTTCAGTATAAGCAATGACAAAGCACAGTCCTAGTATGAAAGAAATTTGGGAGGGATTTGAGTTCAGAGGTAGTAATGGTGTGGTATGAACTAAATAAACACCTCTCTGTGTTGCAGTTATGATTAATTTTATTTATAAGACTGGGTATAGAAAGAGAGCATTCCCGAAGACCATCCTCTGAACCAAATGTTGGAAAATAATTGTGTAGCAATGAGTTTGAGATCATTTTCCTCGACAATACCTATATTTTATTCTGCTACATAACTAGAAGACATGTTTTCTTGCCAAATTACTGTTGTCCCTATTATTCTATAGTCATCTGTGTTAACCAGCTGTAGAATATGTCCCCCCTTAGGACAATGGAACAGAAGGGACCCTGCCTGGATGAAAAACCAGCTTACTTCTGCAGCGAGGTATACTGTGGGGAGAGCAGCCAGGACTGTCCTCTAAAAATTTTTCCAGATACTAAATAAAGAGGTATGTTCAAAAGAGACATAATTCAGTTCCATAGAGGGAAAAAAGCAAACTGTCTATCTTCTGATAAAATTAGCCACTTAACTGAAGTAAAATACATAGGTAAGATTTAATATAGAAAACACACAGTTTTGTATTTCTATATCCCATCCAATAAATGCAATGCATTAACTTATGAAACTGACAGTACTGCAGACATTTGAAAATCCCATGTGATTTCTAGTGAGTTCTATCAAAATTGAGGGTTCTACAGTAATCTGGAATATTGACATTCTAGAAGAGCTGATTTATCATTCTTCTTCTTTTGGGCAAGTTATCTATTCAGTAAAGGAAGATGCCTCATTCTAGATAACTAACTCATCAAGAATAATACAGGCATTAAACTTCAAATGTAAAAGACATCGGGGGAGTACCATATACTTCACTCTCAAAATAGTGTTAAGATGCTGGGAATTAAAAAATGTGAATAACCGATGCCATTCATTTAACATATTTACTGAGAGTATACTCTATGGCAGGCATTTTTCCAAAGAAGGGGCAATAATTATCTCACCTTATACTCTTGTAAGAAAGACAAGCAATAACATCTAATAATAAGCAAATTGAAATGTGATATACATGATAAAGTTAAAAAAATTATGAAAGAGACATAGAAAATGTGAGTGATGATACGATAGATACCGAAGCAATTGAGGAAGACAGTAATTTGGATAAAGGAAAATCATTTCTGGAAAGGGAACAACATGCACAAAGATATCTAGGCAGTGACATCTCAGAACTGAAAAAAAAAAAAAGGAGAGAGAGAGAGTAGTGTTTCTTTAGCAGAATGAGTAAGGTGGAGAGTAGGAGGAGATGAAATCAGAACCATAAGGAATGAGAATTGGGGGGAGGCAATGTAGAGAATCATGAAACATGTAATGGATTTTTAGTTTTATTTCGAAATGGGAAAACTTTGGTTGACTGCAGATAAGGCACCACCATGGTCTGAGGTTAATTTAAATGAACCATCATGACTTCTGTCAACATTCTCGGGGAGCGATGGAGAAACTATGGAAGTCAATTAGGAGGTCAGTGCAGTACTAAAAGGGGGATCTAATGAGGGCGAGACTGCATGGAAATGCTGATATAGGAAAGTTGTTAGATTATGGATAAATTGGATGTGATTTGGCATCAAAGTGGAGGCAACTATAATGACTCCAAGTCATTTGGCCTGAACAGCTGGAAGAGAGGATGAAAGCTCCCAAAGATGAAGTCCCCAAAATGTCAACACAAGCTATGCATCCAAAACTAACAACAGCAAAAATATGAGTTATTTCTAGCAGATTTATCCTCAGGAATGTATAAAACATAAAAGTGTTCAGAGGTGGAATACATGTGGTCATGGCTCAACATTTCTTCCTACAAAACAATAACCTGGGAACACTACGTTTGCAAATAATCAAGAAGGAATATATTTTAGGTGAAATATCTTGTAGGTAAAAGTACCTTAATTTAGGAGGAATAAATAAAAAAAAATGTTATTGTACAACAGGGATTTAGCACAATAGGACTATTCCATGTAAATTCACAAATCCAATACTCATCAAGAATTGAAGTTCACCATTCAATATGGTGAAGAAAATTTTGAATATTTGCAATTTCTTTTCTTTTTGTTTTTTTAATCAACTGCAGCACAATGCTGAAAAATATCCTGAGATCTTTCCTTGAGGGTACCTGACTCATAGTTTGAAGAGCAGGGAAGTGTAATCTCCCTAGTGATCAACAGAGCTTTTATTCTCCCCAATCTTTTTCACACAAGTTTTTCCATAGAAAACTGAACCTCTAATATGATCTGAGCCATCCATACATTTCTACATAGATAAACTGTATGTGTATATATTTCCATGTCGGAAATACCACATTTGGACATCAATCTTTTAACCTGTTTTCCTGCTATCTAGCCCCACATTAAAAGGGACGAGATATATATGTTTTCCATCCAGGAATTCTTGTCACTCTAGGCTTGGGAAGACAATTTTTAAGATACCTTGTTGAAAATATAGGGACTAGGGCTGGTTTCAATTTCTCACTCTTGATAAAAAGTGAAAGAACAATTTCATGTAGCCCTTACTGAGATTACTGAGATTTTACATGTTGAGGACAAATAGGTCAGTCATCTAGAGAATATGAACTGTCCTCAGACTCTCTCCATTTTCAGAAGAGGCTAGCCTTTCTGATCTAACAAATAGAGGACACAGTCTACGAGACAACTACAGTTTTGAACTAGTGCTTGGCAAATCTATGTTGGGTCCTAACATCTGATGAGTCCTAGATTTATGTCATATGCTAACATTCAACAACACTCTTCTTCATTACAATAAATTATTTTGAATAAGTGAATTTATTTCAAAACATGTCTTTATCCCTATCTCTGACATAGAGCCCCAGAAAGAATTAGTGCTTCCATGGCATATGTAGAACAAATAACAGGTAAAACATCTACAAAATTAATGTGAACACACATCTTTCATTTAAACAAAGAAAACTCAAGGAGATAACTAGAATTTTTTTTTTTTTTTTTTTTTTTTTTTAGGAGTCTGACCAAAAGAGACGTGGAAAACACAAAAATGGGTTATTAGAGACAGATCGATGTGGTTTTCGCAGCTTGATGGGGGATTTTCAAATCTACTGTGTCTCTTTCCATGTGCATCTACTGAGAGCACAATACTTACTTCTTTAGAAGGTAAAAGCAGAGTCATTGTGCAAAAACGTTTCTAAATTGTGTCCAACACAAGAAGGGATGCTCAAATTTTCCATTGGTATCCAGGCAAATATATTACAAGTTTAACACATTCATTTCAATTCATCCTTTTTAGTTTTCCATTTTGATCTATGCTGTTCATTTGCATAACATGTTAGTAAAGTAGTATATATGTATAATTTATCATGACAAAAATATACATATATTGGGGAGTATGTTAAAACCTTTGCTGATTAAATGAGACTGAAGGCAATCAAGTTTTGGAGACCACTAATTAGAGCCTTGCTTCCTGAAAGTCTATCTAAACACATGTTAATTCTGCCTGCAGTTTTCCCTGGCCCATGGGGATCAAACAGTAAAGGAAAAATGTAGAACATGCTTAAATTCCAAGAACTTTCTATTAGTCTACATTTGTGACTTTATGACTTCTGGGATTTAAAATTTTCAGACTTATTAGATCATTGTCATATGTGATGACAATTTCTTTTATTTTCATATTTTTAATTCATCCTCAAGTGAAATAATTGTTGATGACATTATTATGAGCAGAAGTAGTAGTACTATAATTGTTGAGACTGTTTCTTAGAAATTATTTGACCTGTGAAATCTCCAAGGCAAAGAACCTTTGCCATACAGACAATCTTTCGAGTTCTGTTTTTGTGATCTACCTTCCTTTCCTACGCTCTTGGCTTTCGATACTTTGCTGGTATGGTTTGCCTTACCTAGTTGCTATATGTTAAAGACTATGCACTTTAACTTGACACTGAATTCGTTTCAGACTGGTATGATTTGAAATGTCAGGAAACAGCATCTTTCCAGTAAATCAAATACAATTTCTGTAATGAGAGAAATTCTCACTGGGGAAAAAGTTATACCATGAGTCCCTCAATTTTCTGGTAGAAAAGATTTTGTAGAGCCATGCCTGAAAGGACTGAGGGGGGACCACAGAGGTGTGTTTTTGATATTGGGGTGAAAATGATGTTAAATCTCTTATGCTTAAGATGTTTATTTTTCCCTGAGTGTAAAGCACAAAGCCAGGGATTGATGTCATTGTCCATATTTCAAAGCACCTACCAAGATATGGTTTATCATCAAGTCAGTTGAATAACCCCGACATGAGAATCGTTTGAAGACTGTCATGACGCACCACTCAGACTCCTTTGCTTTTGACGTTCTATCCAAACAACAAAGCAAAGTTTCCATGAAAGACCAAGGACAGAAGGAGCAGGAGATCCTTGTCATCTCTCTTTGTTCTTCATGGAAGGACATGAAGGAGCATCAGTGTCCTAAGGTCTACATAGCCCAGGTGTCTAGAGGAGTCTGGAACTGTAAACTGGCTACCTGAGAGTGTGATAGTCTAGGAGATGCTATGTGAGCACTTAGTGAACGGTGGAAGGAAAACCATTGTTTATGACACTGTTGTGTCCAAGTTCTCCTGCTTATTTGAGTCTATGTAAGGTTTCATGGCACACAGGTACCAAAATTGGAGAGGACTTGTTCCTGATGTAGTCTCTGCCCCTTGTCTCTTTTCAGACTTCTCATCTGAGAACTGGGGATAAACTGTGCTCGGGCACATGATGATGGCACAGTTTTTCTAAACTGACATCAATGATGTTCAGCCTAAAGAGTCCAAGTCCAGCCAAGGCAGAGGAGACAACTATTTAAAAAGCATGCAATGTGACAGTAACAATTGCATTTTAGTAATGAACTCTGGGGTTGTCATATTACTATGTGTCTAAAATACACTTATTACAGATTTTTTTAAAAAGACAAGCATTGAATTGCATTGCAAATGTAACTTATGGTTGAACATGCTGAATTATCCAGCTTATATATGGTTGTTTAAAATTTATAAACCATGTGCCTAATATTCTCTCACCCACCCAGTCGAAGCCTTTTCTTCCCAATATATCACAATCGTCATTTTTAAAAAAAATAATATTAGCTGATCGACCTTTCCTAAAAGTCTTAGCATGTTCTGACATTCTCCATTCCTTTGGGAATCACTCAGCTTTTTTTAAAAAAAGAGCATGTAAAATAATAGAAATATATAAAAGCAAAATTCAGATAAGATGTAGTTTTGAAAAAAACAAGTGACAGAAGTTCAAACTCCAAGAGATACATTTTTTCATAAATCCAAATATAAATATAGAACATAAAGTTTAATGATATGCACATATGTGAGATTCATTAATTTAGAAAGATTCCCTCTTGTTTGTCCATATATTTGGTTGGCACTGGGAATAAAAGGATGAGCAAAAAACAAGGTGGTTACTCTCATTGAGCTTACAACGTAACAGCAGCAAACAAATGACTCAAATAATCATCCAACTAAACATGTATTTACCAACTTTGATTGTTATGAGGAAAATACAGAATGTATTGAAAACATGTAACAGCCAGTGCAATTCTAGTCTTGGGATCAGGAATGGATTCCCTAAAAATTACATTAAATCCTATAACATAATGAATCCATAACGAGGAGGTGCATGGTGACATAAAAGAATCAAAGAAAAGGAAGCCAGGGTGCCTGAAGGGCAAGTGTAAAGAGAGTATAGAATGACATGAAGACTTATATCTTAAGAACAATGGAAATCCATTGAGGAGATTGAGGCAGGGTAGTAACATCAGTAGATCTATGTTTAAAATGACCTTTTGGGCTTTAGTATTGAGAATCAATCTTAGAAAGCAGAGAGGGTGTGGGGAGATCTGTTAGTAGCCAAATGAATAATTCAGGGAAGATGATAGCTTGGTCTCCGATAATTTATCAATGAGAGACATCTCACATGCAAAATAATGTTTGCAGATGTTGTCTGACATCAAAGAAATCAAAAGCCTAACAGTCATACAAGTTAAAGTTAGAACAGCACTAGAGAGGACATTATCTAATTAACACATGTTAAAGATAAGAAAGCAATTGTGCCTTAACAGACTAAAGCAAACTGCTTGCATTGTACTTCATTTACATACATGGCCTACCAATTGGAGGGTAAAAATTATTGGTGAAATGGAAGCCAAAAAGGAACTAAACAATATTTACTGTCCCTTGATATTTATTTTTACATTAAGCAACAGATAGTCCAAACCCTAATCAAGATACAATGTGACCATATTCAAGAATGTTCCCTAATACTCACAAAATATTCCTTATTATATCAGTTTCCACTGACATGGTCTACCATATATCTGATCATTATTTTTTCACAATGATCACTTTCAGTTTTATGTCAACCTTCAACATTCATATGGTTACACATATAACATCAATAAAGAGTCAGATTTATTTAATTTGGAAGTAAGAACTCTTTTTATTATCCTTCACTAAATGGAGGCTTTTTTTGTTTATTTATTTTAGATGAAAACTTCGAATTAGGATGGAAATACTTTTTTTTTTTTTTCTTTCAAACCAGTATACATTATAAACGTCTAGAGTTGTTTGTTTGGATCTTTGAAGACTGCTGCTTTTGTAGACTAATTTTCAAACTAGATTTCACAGCAAACCATTTATAGAATGTAAATCTGTTAAGTATGAATGGTTGAAAAGTCAAAATGAGGATTTCTCTTTAATTTTAAAGTACATTTTTATATGGAAATGACAAAAAGGGAGGGAATGTGGTTGCACTGACTTCATAAGATTTAAAAACACCAAAATAGCTAAAATATGATGAAAATAATACTAACATAAACAAGCTTTAGAAAGCAGCAAAGAAGCTGTCAAAAAGGTTGTATTTTTTTCCTAACTCATAAAGGTCTGAGAATTTGGTGCACTAAATCACTTTAGCTTGAATGGTGAGAACAATGTTGTAAACTCAGCCACAGAAATCCACAACTAGAGGTACTCAGATATACCAGGTGTGATCAAAACATATGGTGAATGTTTAAATTTAAAAAATAATTTATTACAGTAAAAGACACATTGCCATTGATCCCCCTCAAAATACTACCCCTTGCTTCAAACACACTTATCCCATCATTCTTGCAACTTTCTGAATCAGTTCTGGAAGTCCTCTTTTGTGAGTGTCTTTAGTTGCGCTGTCATGGCTTCCTCAATATCCTGAATCGATTCAAAACATTTTCCTCTCATGGTCATTTTGACTTGGCAGAAAGCTAGAAGTTGCAAATGTCAGATCCCGTGAATAAGGTGGATGAGGACATACCATAATGTTTTTATTTGACGGAAACTGCTGTACCAGAAGTGATGTGTGACACAGAGCATTGTCATGATGGAGAATGAAGTAAAGATACTCATGAAAGAAGACTTCCAGAAGAGCTTCAGAAAGTGGCAAGAACGATGGGTTAAGTTTGTTCAAAGCAAGGGGGAATATTTTGAGGGGGATCAATGGCAATGTATCTGTTGCTGTAATAATTTTTTTAAACATTTACTATATCTTTTGATCACACCTCGCAGATAATTATATGCTTTTTCCTCTGTAATCTGGCACTCTGTTTTATGTGAAATTCAAGGATCATAGTGATCGCATGTACCCTTTAAATCACATGAGGTTATTATGACTTTCATATACAGGAACAGTAAAATTGAGGTAATTATTTAATTTACTTACGTTGGACAGAGGGTTAAATTTAAAATGCTGTTAAATGACACAAAATACTGAACATTCATCAGAAAGGTGAACACAGATGTGTAGACACACACACACACACACACACACACACACACACAGTGACCGCTTGGGGCAAAACCTCTTAAGGTAAAGATTGTAATGACAGGTTGATTTGTTTGATGATGTTCTCTCTAATTGTAAAGGGAGTTAATTGTATTATTTAAGTGTTGAAAGGGGGAAGGAACATGAAAGGGCATATAGGAGCTTGCACTGGAGAAATAACAGTCCTCCCTCTTTCCCTTTATTCTGCCCTTCCATCTTACTATACAAGCAGAGGTCAGAATATCAATTGTCTAAATGGGCAAGACACATTTATACCCTAGTTCCTATGGTATGTTGTCAACTGAAATAACATTTGCAAAGAACCAAAAAATTAAATTGTGTTCTCGATACTAACAACAAAAAAGAACATGAATTTAAAAATCTTAAGGAAAAAAATACATCAAATCAAAACGTACATATGACTTGATAATTTAATTGTAAAGATTATTGTGGAAATGTGTATGTGTGTGTAGATAGGTATAGATATAGCTATAGATATAGATAGATAGAGATGATATAGATATAGATAGAAATGGCATTGCAACCTAGCCTTAGTTTCTCAAAGTACCTGGGGAAACTTCAATGTGATTTTAGTAAAATCGCTATCAAGAAATGGTAGGAGACATTTCTGCTTTGCTTAAATCTGTCATATGTCACATATATGATGATAAGTTAATTTGTTTACATTTTTTTCCAACAATTTGGGCAGCAATATTACTGTCTTAAGAGAGTATAATGAAATGCTTATTTCCTAGGATTGAATTCTAGTATTTTTGTATACTTTATTTCTCTATTATACACAAGCTTGTGTTCATTCTCTCTAGTTGTTTTTTTTTTTTTTCTCGGTGTCCTCTAATATGACATAGTAGAAAAAACATATGAGCTAGGAAGCTGAAGGAATCTGAATGTGAATTGTGATTAATTAGTCTGCATACTGAGGAAGACGTCTAACTTTTCAATGAATTAAATAAGGAATTGCATGTAAATTCTTAATGAAGTACAGTATAAATAGTGGGTGTTTTGAAAAGTTTAATTCAGTTTTCCCTTTTCTTTTTTGCTGTGTTTAGGTATCTTTGTTTCTAAAAACAGACCAGGTCAAAAAAACAAAAGCAAAAACAAAAACAAAAACTCCATCTTACCCTACGATAATCTCCATTCAATAATATAAAATCTCTCTGTGTCCTTTCATCTTTAAACTCCTCAAGCACATAGAATGTACTTGTTTCCATGCCTCATTTACCATTATTATTAGTTTGTAATCCAGCTTTTATTCCTTTGCTTTATTACAGAAAATAATTTCTAGCAACTCATAGTAGAATATAAATACAAAGAGCAAAACAAGATTCTGCAGCCAGAACACTTGGTTCAAATCCTGTCTCTGCAATTAACTGATCATGTGAGCTTTTCTGTCTTAAAAGGTGTTAAAATGAGATGAGTTAATATGTATAAATCTCTTTCAATAGAATCTGGAAGAGTGTCGATTGTGCATTACTTTTATAATTGTGTCAGTTCTCATGGCATTTTCTCCTTCATCCAACCTTATTTTCAGTGTTTGACTCTCTGTCAACTACTTCCTCTTGAAACTCTTATTTTAATTTCCAATACACTTGAATGGATTACCTATTTTTTTCTATCTTTTCTTCAGTCTTGGATTCCTCCACCACATTCGCACAACACTGGTAACTGACAATCTGTCCTTGACTTTCTGTTGGCTTCTCTGGACTCTCGTGACTTCAGTAAATTTCCACTCTGCAAGTTCATCTATAAATTACATTCAGTGACAAGCACATATTCATCCCAGCACCTTTATAACTCTAATTCTACATTCATAACAACATTAGGTCGTCCTCCCTTGTTACTTTAGAAGAGCTGATAAATTCATCAGACATCAAAGTCAATATTTTATATACCCCTCCCTGCCCCTTGGAAATTAGAAAATATTTCCACCTGTCACATTTCTTTCAAGGAGTTTTATCTATCTCATTGCAGAAACCTAGGAAATCTTTCCAGCTCCTTGTTCACTGAACACATGGCAAATCGACACTTCCCCCACTCACTATGGTTGCAACGATGTCAGTGGTTACCTCCCTTGAGTTTTGAGTAGATGTGACATGTTATACTTGTCAGTATTTCCTTTCCCTCTGTTATAAAAACTGTAAAGTACGAGGTGATGGCTGTGCCATTAGCTTGGGTATCACACACTGGGTGTGTGATAAATGATAGATAAACATTTATTGTAAGAAACATTGAGATTTGGAGGTTATTTGATTCTACAGCCTAACCTGCCTTACTGTGACCCTATCTTGACTTTCTTTCATTCCATTCTGATGGTTAGCTTCTAGGTATAATGAAGTTGGCAAGATGCCTCGTTATTACTTCTTTTTATATTCTTTTTTTCTTTGGTTTTTAAAAATAAAAGTAGACAGAGAATGACAGTCAGAAAATCCCATGAATTTACCTCTGCATTTGTACTACTTATTAGGCTCTTGTCATGTGGATGAAGACATGATGACTTGTTCACCGATCATTCATGCAGTAACCATGCAGCTCTTGCAAACTTACGTGCTCCAACCTCACTCTCCCTAATGCTGTCACACTTCCAAACCCCTTATTAGCCCTTGCTCACAAATGTCCCAGGTCTCTGCAGTCTGCCATGTCAAGACCAAAGTCCTCTCTGTGGCTGTTAATCCTTTAATGATCTGATAGAAATTTATATCATTTGACTCCTCAACTCATAATTTCAATTACAGTTGTAAAGATTACTTAGATGACCCTGAGAAACCACGATCTCATTCTTCAAATTTTCTCATGCTGTTCCCCAAATCTGAGGGTTATGCCTCATCAATTTTTATGTGTCTAAATTGAAGCTACCTGTTGTGCCATTTGTAATTCTTCTTTTTAATAAATTCTTTACTCCTTCAATGTAAAGCTATCATCTCACCAATTACAGTCACTGTAATTATTTATAATTTACAGTGCTAGAGCAATGCCTTATACACAGATGTGTAAAACATTGAAAAGAAAACAATGAATGGATCCCCTGGTTTAGGAGATTATTATAAATGCATTATTATATTTACATTCTTGGTCGATACTAATAACTTAGTGTTGATAAAACAATGCCCTACTTAACTTCAATATGATAAAATGTTTCAATTTAAATATGTAAGAGTATAGGTTATACAATTAATACATTTACCAGACACTTAAAACATTTTAATTGGGTGGGAAAAAATGTTTTCTATAAATGTATTAGCTCATTTAACCCAGCCCTATTGCCTTACTGAAAAAAAGAGCTTTAGTCTTACGTAGGATAGTTTTCATTTGGCTGTTTCTTTTTGAACGAGATCTCCCCCTTTAACACTACTGCCAGAATTATGATAGGAACTTATTTCTCTATTATTTTACATTGACTATTGTCAAGTAAATTTTATATTCATTTATTTCCTGAAATTCATAAATCTTGGTTTGTTCATGTTTTTTCCTCAACCACCACATATCTGGTGTTCCTGAATTGTATTAAAAATAGTCAAAGTGTCTCCACAGATTCTGAGCATATGATTTTTGAAGGTTAGATATGTGCTCAAATTTTTTATTACATAAAACAGAGCTTGTTTAATAATGTTTTCAGGACAATGGTGTGAAACGTCTCAAAAGAAGATTCTGACAAAAGTTTTAGCAGTATGGCTCTCATCCGACTGTTTTTTCCTAAGGAATGTTGTGAGGAACAGGGCACAGGTTTAGAATTTGCCTTATTATTTCTGTTCCTGCATGTTTTGTGTATGTGTAATATGAGGTCAGACAATTAAGCTCACAAACTCATCCTAGAAAAAGTGCTCCACACTTCATTGCTGAATATCACTACAGTCACCTTAGAAGTACTCCCCTTGGGAAGCTACGCACTGACACCAGTGCCTAGTTCATCCTTCAAAGCAATTTTGGAACTCTTTTTCTGCAATGGCCATCAGAGCTGTCGTTGTATTACCCTTCATGTCCTGAATGTCATCAAAATGTCTGCCTTTCAGTATTTCCTTTATCTTCTGGTAAAGAAAGAAGTCATTGGCGACAAGATCAGGTGAGTGGGGAGGGTGTTCCAATACAGTTATTTGTTTCCTGGCTAAAAACTCCCTCACAGGCAGTGCAGCCTGAGCTGGTGCATTGTCGTGATGCGTGAATTGTTAGCGAAAATTTCAGGTCATCTAACTTTTTCATGCAATCTTTTCAGCACTTCTAAATAGTAAACTTGGTTAACTGTTCAATTGGTACAAGTTCATAATGAATAATCCCTCTGAATCAAAAAAAGATTAGCAACATTGTTGCAACAAGTTTACGAGCTCTATTGGCAGACATCGCATATGGGTGTATGTTTATGAATATATGTGTAGTATACAGACACATATATTATATACACACATAGATATATGCATATGCATCTATGTTTACATACATATGCATCTATGTTTACATACATTTACAAACGTGTCTATACCGTTTGTGTATATATATGCAATATATATACATATATACAATTTTTTTGAAATTTTCTTAGATAATAATAAATATTCAAAAAAGGCTACCCCTGTATGCTGCCAAAATATGAGTTGTGTATCTAGCATCTAACTTTTGTCTTTAAGATAATAATTCTTAATGCACTTGAGGTAATGGATACATTTCAATATGTGATGAAATATGTGAATTATCTTCAAGACATATCTATGAACTTTTACATACAATTTGCAGGACTTCCGAATTCCTTGTAGTTCAACCATCAGAGTCATGTATAGAACACCTATTGTTCCAAGAATATATATAATAATTATATATTTCATTTTTAGAATTGTGGGACTCCATTGACTTGAAATTCAAAAACCTGGGTTCCTGTGTTAGGTCTGCTAGTAAGAATGTATTTGGTCTTGGGTTTCCGATGTCTTCATTTCTTTTTTTTTTAAATAAACTTTAACAATTTTTATTTTGGTAAAATGCACGTAACATGAAATTTACTATTAGTGACATTGGGCAACCAACACCACTCTCTAGTTTCAAAACATTTTTAATCGCCTGAAAGGAAACCTCAGATCCATGAAGCTGTCACTCTCCATCCCTCCTTCTCCCAAACCCATGGCAGTTATTCTTCTGCTTTAAGTCTCTATAGAATTATGTGTTCTGGATATTTTGTAGAAAAGAATGAAAAGTTTTGTGATCCCTCAAAAAATTAAACATAATTGTCATATGATCCAGTGATTTCACTCCCGAGTATACACCAAAAGAAATGGAAACAGATGTTCAAACAAAACTTTGTATGTAAATGTTCATAGCAGCATTATTCATAATAGTCAAAAAGTACAAACAACCCAAGTGTTCATCAATGGATTAATAGATAAACAAAATGTGGTGTATCTGTACAATGGTATATTATTCAGCCACAAAGAGGAATGAAGCACTGATATATTCTACAATATGGATGAAGTTTGAAAACATCATGCTAAATGAAAGACGGCAGACACAAAAGGCCACAATATGTCTTTCTTTATCTAAAAAAAATACTGATCATAATACACAATACAGACGTCAGAACAAAGTTCCCATAATAGCTATGAATTCTCTATTATCTTTAACAAAAGTGATTTAAAGGACTGTCTACTTTGGTGAAATCAATGTGTATACTTGTGTTATTGATAAATGGTCTGTGGTATTGTGCTTTATAAGAACTATTGATACCAATCTGTTTTGTTTTGTTTTTTCTTTTGGAGTACAGTACTCGTTTCCTCAGCGAGTAAGCTTTTAGGACAGATTGGAATGTTAAGAAATAGATGCTAATCCCCTTTAATATCATCTCTGAATATGTTAAGTTGAAATTGATAAACTATATACATATATACACAAAACAGTTAATAACCATCTAATAATTCCTAAATTATGTTATAAACAAACATTGAGAAATTTCTTGAAAAAACAAGTCTCTCACAATAGTAGTCTTCATGAATAACGTCTCTTCTCCTTACAAACTAACATGAATGGTAGAATTATATTTACCTACAAAATAGCCAGTTTGTTTATGAAAGCAGTGCTTTTTTTTTAATTTGACAGAAACAATATTACTGTGTATATGTATACAGTTATTTTCGTATGTGCAAGAAAAAATAAAATTAACAAGTCAAACGTAGGTCTCAACTTTTCCGTTAACTTTATTTACTTACATTTCTCTTACAACACTGCTAAATACCTGAGAACATATACAGTAACTAAAACAGGTGGAAAATAATGATGCAAAGAAACAGCTGAAAATAGTAATTTTAGTTCTCTTATCACATTATAGCTAAATGATTATGACATTCTGGTTATAAATAAATATTGCAATATCATTGTATTAAGATTATTCTAATGATGGTTAGTGTTATCTCCTTGAAAAGAAAAAAAAACAATTTTATTCTGTAGAATACACGTAATTACTTAAATTTAATGAAATAACAGGGTGCTGATTTGAAGCAGTTCTTCCTCTGAATAGAAGCCATCAAGTTAATTAACTTTGAATTAATTGGATGTTCTTTGGCTTTGTAATGAGATAAGGCACTAATTAAGCCCTATATTTAATGTGGAAATTTACATGTGTTTTGACCTTAGAGAAGAGAGGAGAGAAGAGAAAGGAGATGATAGGAGAGAAATATGATAACCAGTGGAGGTAGAGAGAAAGACAAAAAGAGAGAGAGAAAAGTATGGATAGCATTTTATTTTTAAATTTTGATTATCTATCATTTTGGTTGGATTATGTAGTTGTGTTTTGCCTGGAAGAGGACATTTAAACACGTCTTATAATAGTCTATATTTCCATTGTTGCATATTTGTGTACTGAGTTTTATTTTCCGAATAATGATTTTGAAGAACCCTTTTGTTTATGAACAATAGAAAGTTTTTAAAAAGACAAAAATATCCTATAGGAAACATCAGTATACAGCCACATATTTAATAAAAAGAAAATGAAACCAGTGTTTAGACAGCAAAAATAATGTTTTATTATTAGTGGAAAATAAATTATAAACCTACTATTTTGGTCTGAGATATACTATCATGAAGCAAACAGTTTTGGTTTTGCTTTCCTCAAAGCAAACATCTTTTAACATCTTTTATCAGAGAAGCATGCAATCATACAATAAATGCCCAGGTACATCTTTAAATTTCAGCAAATGTCAGAGCAGAATGAATACTAAATGGAGCAGAAGTCCCTACTGACAGCTTTGCAAAGAAGTATTTATTTAAATTCAATTTCATATCCCATGACTTGGAAGTACAATTGAGTGAGATTACTCCAAGTAGAAGACACCTGTATTTAAAATTTTGGCGTAGAGGATAAACCTTTTTGTCTGTTTCTCTATGTTTAAAAGATATGTTATTATTTCTATGTTTTAGCTTCTAAAAAGGAACCCTTTAAGATCATATATTCAGTAATTGAATATTAAAGATTATACTTTCTCTATTATATTTATCTATTGGGTCAAAATGATCTTCACTGATTTAAGCAAAATATTTCCCAGTTGAAATGGGCTTGTGCTTTGAGTGACAAGCCTAACTGAATTTAACGAACGAAGTTCAATATATACTTTTCCACTTATGTCAAAATGATAACCATGGATGACAACAACATATTTTACTTAAAATAAAATCTTGTATGTTGGGTGGATTGTGTGGCATATTCTGAATTTGTAGTTGATGAGCCTATTTACCAATGTAAACCCCCTCCTATAAGGATGATGGGAATAGAAGCAAGTCTCCAATATAATATTTCAGAAAATGTTCTGATAATTTTTAGCCCTCCTCAATGTTCTATTTCAAAATGAAACAAAATTATGATTATGTTCAAATAAGTTTGGAAAGAGTTACATGATATATGTTGTGCTTGTACCTTAAAGTACAAAGTATTTTATTAAAGGCATTGAGAGTACTTCAACCAAATAGAAACTATTTAGTTTTGAACCCACAATTTTCACAATTGTATTAACCAGGGAGGTACTATGATTATCGTGGTTATTGCTTTGTTTGATTTGTTTTATTTGTAACACCTTCCCTTCTGCTGTCTTCTGGGAAATGCTGATCTAACTTTTAGAGAGAAAAATGGAAAAGTGAAGTTTATCAAGCAGAAAAGAGGGCAACATTAGAAAGAGAAGTTGCAAGGTTATCTATTTATTTCCCTTTCTTTTTCAGACTCCCCAAATGGGAATTATTTATAAACACCCAACACAATTACTGACACTTACTCATATAAGTCTGTATGAAAAAGATCACCATCATTGGAGGATCCTGGACCAGAATGTACAGCAGTAAAATGTACCTAAAGTGCCTTTTCTTTATCATATTTTCTGTCTATTTCCTCCAAGGTTCCCTTTCTACACACAGCCCAGGAGTCCATGGGAAAGTCTCTTTCGTGTTTTAAAGCAGGTCTGCTTCGAACAGCACTCCATATCCCAGAACCCTCTCTACCTGTTCATTTCATGAAAACTCACCCGCTGTTTCACCACTTCCTTATGATCCTGATATTGTGTTGCTTTTTTTTCTAGCTATCTGATTTATTTCCTGTCATTCCTATGCTACAGATGCATCAATTATTCTCTTTTTACCAGATGAAATACACATATCTTAACTTGACCCATGAAGCCCTTCATGTTTTACTAATATTCCACTATTTGATTTTGGGGGATCCACGGTCAAGTTAAAACCAAAGCACAACCCTCCTCTAACCATAAGTCAATGAATAAGATCATTTCTGCGTTTTCACACAGACCTTACCATGTTGTACGTTGCTGAGGTGAGCCAAACAGACGTGTCTATGTATAAATGCAGCAAGGATGAATTACATAGTCGGAAATCTAAAGTGTGAAACTTAAAACTCTTTCCCTAAAGGAAACTAATTTTCTGTTTGGAGCCCATTTCTATTTGGTAGAAGAAAACTTAAAGTTATTATTATAAGGTATTCTCGTTACTCTCACTTTTAAATAGTTCCAGTCAGGTAACAATTCAGTCAACGTCAAGTATCTTTCTGTCACTCACTGGCCACAGATTTCTCCCTGAGATTCCTCTGCTTCCCCAGGGTCTTTCCCACTCTGAGATGTTCACTAGACCACAGAGGAGCAGTCACGTCCCGTCTTCTCCCTCAGGCTGTGTCCACTGTATTTCTACTGCAGACACTTGACACTTCTGACCCCTGTAATCCTGAAGGGGACAAAAGGTTTGCCACCCCATTAAACTGACTTTTCGGATATTGATTTTAATCTGGCTATTAAAAAAAGAAAAGATTCCGAATAACATTTGACTACCCCATCCCCTTCCTGTCTCACAGATTTGGGTGGAAAGACCACTTGCTCCAGGAACGGAATCTTAGCATCTCCCCCTTAGTATGGTAGCCAGAAAGGCTTCAAGCAGGACCTGTTAACTAATCCCCCTGTGTCCATTGTTTCCAGGCTGTCTGGCAAGAATAGTCCTGCCAGGAGTATTTTGCTCTTCTCCAAGTACCTGTACATTTCCTACATCCTTTGGAATATCAGACCCTGTAACCCCCCTTTCTCCTTCTCCTTTATCCATAATAGCACGAAAATCTCAGCTGCACAATGTGTTTCAGATCTTGTGTACCCATGAATGTGTATTTATAGAATATACTTTGTACCTTTTCTCCTGCTTCATCAGCCTCTGTGAATTTGATTATTAGTCGAAGAACTTAGAAGGTGGGAAGGATTTTTTTTTTCCCCAGCCGTACAATCTAGTGATACTGTGGGGAACAATGTCAGCTCATTGCAGCAGGCTGCAGCAGGCAATGCTGCTCCCCTGTGCCCTACACAGCCATAGGGGGACTCTCTTTGACCCCTGAGAAGCCTCTTGAAGCTACTTAGGGTGGCTCATGAGAAGCCACCTGAGGCCGACTCACAACCCACGGAAACTCACTGATTTTTGGTACATAGTTCACAAAAGCTCAGACTGGTATTTTCTGTGTTCCCACTGTCCCCTCTCTCTCCTTGGCTTTCTTTGCCCTGAAAATGTCAGACATATTCTCCAGGTGCTATAGCTGAGCACAGTCAACAAATGATTGTTAATTTCTTATGCACAGAATCACATTCTAATGTTAAAGCAAGATTTTTCCCTGGAGATTTTCTCCACATGGGTGGAGGGAGATAGAGGGAAACCACCAGGGATTAGGAGACTTCTGAAACACCGTTCCCTAAATTTCCTTCCTCCCCAGACTCAAAATCTCTCTGATCCCTCGCCGTTGTCTACTTCCTTTACAACTCTACATGGAATTAGCCGACCTGACATGAGGGACAAGATAACACTTGAGATTTGGTGTCTTTGGCCTCAGCAGCTAATTCCCTCCCACTTCCTTTTAACTTGGGACAAATATAAGGAAAAGACAAACAGATACTATTAGAGAAGAAAAGTGTCTCCTCAGCTGGAAATATCACATTTGAAAGGATTTCATTGTTATATTTTTAAAAAGTACATTCCTCTCTACTCTTGTGTTTCTGGGATTATTAAAATTTAGTTGTCAAGGTTCCCTCCTCCTATAAAACTATGTTGTTGCTTTCTTTCCTTCACCTTCTCCCTTCTTTTTTCTTTCTTCTCTTTTCTCCTTTCTTTTCCCTTCTTTTTTATCCCCATTTCTTTCTTTTCCTTTAGATGTGTTATTGAAAGAATCATAGCTATGGTCTTCTAGTGTCTAGAGAAAGTGAAGAAAGAAATGGATGCACTCAAAATCATTGATAAACACTTAATAAAGGCCCAAAGATTAGAATTATCATGTGACCCAGCAATACCTCTCCTGAGTATCTGTCCAAAAATCTGAAAATGTTTACCCATAAAGATATATGTACCTAGATGTTCACTGTAGCATTATTTGCAGTGTCCAACAAATGGAAACAACCAAAATGTCCTTCGTTAGATGAATGGATAAAGAAGATGTGGTATATATACAGAATGGAATACTACTGGCCATAAGAAAAGATGAAATACTGTCATTTGTGACAACATGGACGAATCTTGTGATTCCTATACTAAGCAAAATAAGTCAGACAGAAAAAAAAGTCAAGACCCATATGATTTCACTCATATGTGGGACATAAAACTGAAAGACCAAAGGACCAAGACAAACAAACAGAAAAACTAATAGACACAAACAACAGTTTACTGGTTACCAGAGGGTGAAAGTGGAGGGGGCATTTGTAGAAGAGTAAAAAGGGGATCAAATATATAGAGATGGAAGGAGGACTGACTCTGGGTGGTGAACATACAATGCAATACATAGATGACGTATTACAGAATTATACACCTGAAACCTATATAACTTTACTAACCATCATCGCCCCAATGAATTCAATAAATAAAAAAGACTTAATAAAGGCCCAAAGATTATTTACTTATAATCAAGCAACAACAATTCCCAAGCTTCTTCCCATCTCCCCAACGTGGCTCAAATTAATTCCTGTTTTCACGAATTTACCCTAAGCCTCTCATTTTCACACGTTTGTCTTTCAAGACTGACCTGATGCATAGTCCAAATTTATTTTATTCCAGCATAGAGATGCTGTGACTTACAAGCAAGTCTCCACGGTTATAGGATGTAATGAAAGAAGCATGCACAAAATTTCCCACACTGCATAACAGTATGTTATGCAGGAAAAAAGGACATGGCTGAAAGGTGGATGGCCTTTTCCTACTGAAAACAGAGGAGTCTGAGAGTATCATGCTGTGTCTTGCATCACTGAATAGAAACCACTGATTTCAGTTGCGTCCACGTGAACAGTCTGCATACATACAAAACACTCACTATCCAAAAAAAAAAAAAAAATTAATTACTGCTATCACTATTGATACCCACAATAGAAGAGAAACTAAAATGGAATTTTCTCAGAAAATAGATGTAAACTGCTCGTATACCGTTTATGTAATTTAATATATAAAAACCCATGCTTTGCTGTCAAGCAGATAGGAGGGGAACCTCAGCTCTGCAACTTCGTAATTGTACGGATGTTGGGAACTGTCTTTAAGTCTTGAAGTTTCAATTTCTTCCTTTTCAGTGTCCATGTTAACACCATGTCATGGTGTCATGGTCAGAATTAAACTGAATTGTTTATTTAAAACACTAAACTGTGTCTGCACAAATATGCTCAATATAATTCTACTATTTTAAATAAGACTTCCTTGCAAAATTAAGGCTAAGTTTTTAATGAGGGATTCCAAACTGAAAAAGAGGCAAATACATTTTTCAAAGAACAAAATGAATTAACAAAAAGTAACATGACAGAGCAATTCTAACTGCCACGCTTTGGATTTCATCGTGACACTTTGAAATTATCGTCTTCATAAAGCATTGTGTTCTGCTAACCATCTGAAATAAATAGAATAACTGAGACAATGTGCAAGACATTTGCCCATGACTTTGATTCTTTTTGTAACACTGCGTGTCAAGACATTAAAAGTAAACCTTTATTTTAATTAATATAAAAATCTAGATAGAATATCTTTTGGTGAAACAAGGGTGTGCTACTAATGGAATAGGTCAAAAGAAGAGCCTGACTGAAATGAGATGACACAGATGATCTTTGTCCTACAGTCTGTATTGAATCTTAGATGTGAATAAGAACTTAAAGGTAATTCATGTGGTGAAGAAAAAGGATCAGGCACTTGAAAAGCAGCCCCGCATAGAGAAAATTAACATAGTTTAAGAGTGACTGTAGTCCCTAAGATGGCACATCTTAAATCCTGTATCGTTCATTGGAATATAACTTAGCTGTCCAGCACTTAGTGCATTGTACTAATAATAGACGGGCCCGAGGTCTGCAGACCTAAGGATTATGGGAAAGTGTGCTATTTGTGAGTGCATTTTCAAGATTTTTTTTCTTTAGTCTTTAAGTCAGGTTCTTCATTTATAATTCACGTTAATGAGAGAGCATTTGCTTTAAGAAACAATATTATACATTTTTAAAAGCAAGTGATTTCTGTTTCCTGAGAATGCACTTGACATTAAATAGTGCATGGGCTGCTTTTATCACGAGTAGTGCAGTGTTTATTTTACGTGCTTGAAATTCAGTAGAATACACAGATAGTAAGATATGTTTTCCGCCTCAGTTTAAATTAAAAAAAAAAAAAAAATCATACCCAACAGACCACATTCTCATTTCTTGGCTTTTTGGTATACATCATACCCAGAGAGAAATCTTTCTTCTTAAAATCCAGTAGATATCATGGCAATAGACTAACTTAGATTTTTTGCATTTATGCATTTGAGATGTCTCCTATTTTTTTTCTTCTCTAAACTCTATAGTAAGCAATTGCTGTTCTAAACACTTTTTGTTGTAATTATTTGGAAGCACTGGGGACTATATAGGAAATGCATCTTACAGATAAAATAATTCATTTTTCTTTCATTGCATCTACAATCCTGGTGCTCAATATCTTAATTACTTAAACCTTTATAACAGAAATTTCTATAGATATGTTTATATAGTTAAAATTATGGAAAATAGGTCAATAGAGCCCTTGGAGCAACATGCTAATGAATAAGGTGGAAGAATTGATCTTCCTTGAGCCCAATTTGTTTTGCCAGCAACAAAAGTTAGTATGGTTAGAAGTTTGCATATTTAAAAGTGACAATCTACTTTCCAAATGTATTGCATTAATTTTAAAGGAGAAACCAAACCTATCACATCAATGCATAAAAGAGTGGATCAGTTCAAATCTGAGTGTGAATTGTGGGTTTTACATTTTCAGGGGACACATTTGAAATCTTCTCTGAAGCCTGAATAATTCACTTATAAGGGAAAAAGTGACAGACTTCTAAATGATTCAAAACATCATCAGTGGCTTCTAAAGGAAAGCTTATTGTCTAGCCATTTTCCAATTATCTAATTCTACTGCGCAGGGGGTGGGGAGGGCAGGGTGGGGGCAGGGATCAGGATGGAAGGAAGGCTCATTGCTGTTCATAGTCCAAAAACAAACACATTCCAGCTGGAGAAGAGACAATTATTCTGCAACCAAAAATGGTATTTCAGCTAAAACAAAACCCAACAGAACAAACAAGCAAATAAAAGCAACTTAGCATCTGCGAATACGTTTATTTCTGCTTTCTTCATATATGTGTGTAAAAGTTGGAATCCTCTTTGAATTAATTGTAACATCGGTTCCCTCACTAATAAGGGAAGTAAAATCTTCAGCTTGCGATTATTTACATTTCTATGAGAATTAGCATTTTGCCTGGAAAAACTATACCCTTGGACCATTACTTGCTCCGAGGCTGAGCTTCCTCTTTCCACATGATTCCAATTTAGAAATAAATAGCTACCTCACGGTGTTCAAAGAACTGAATGTTTATAAGGTATGTATACTTCCTAATTCTCTTTTGGCAGTGACCAGATATTCAAAAATGTTTACCAGTATGTTTGTTCTCTCTGGTGAGTGAAACTCCATTATTCTCTTCCTTTCTCCATTAACTTAATCTTTAGGATGGTTCCTCTGTGTGACGATCTTGAGCATTTCCTAGACTTGAATCCTTCCATCCCCTCGTTATCTGTTATAACCCCTATTGTATCCCAATAACTTGTTCAGTGTATTATATCCTACTTGAGGAGAGGCATACAATGTCGCATTTTTTTCTTTTTATTTACCCCATAGTCTATACACAATCTATCTAATCTTAGATATTCAATAAATGAAACACCAAAACAGTAACAAATAACAATCAGAGCAAAATATATGTTTTTTCATCTCCACCTTTATCCACCTTGATCACATGCCCCTATACTTTCTTAGGAAGCTGTACAGAATCATGTTTACCTTCCCTCTCTTTTATCTTTAATCCATTATATCATTTACTTCAACAATTAAATATTCTCTTTCCCATCTTAAAAACGAAAAATCACCTTCCTTTTAAAATTCAACTCCACTTTCCCTGCTGACTACCATACATCTCCCTCCTCTTTACAACCAACATTCTCCATTGTTTCCCACGTTTGCTATTCAATTGCCTTTTACATCAGTTGCAATCTGGTGTCTGCTCCCAACAGTACGTTTACCCCAAAGCCATTTATAACTTCTACATCGGCCTTTATTTTATTTTTTATTAATGCTATTATTTTTATTTAAGTATAGTTCATATATACATAATATTATATTAGTTTCAGGTGTATTACACAGTGAATCAACATTTGTATACCTTTCAATGTGATTACCACACTAATTTTAGTAATCACGTGTCACCATGCAAACTTATCACAATATTAACTATATTCCCCTTCATCTTTTTCACCAATCCCCTCAGCCCCCACCCCTCTGTCAACCATCCATTTGATCTATTTCTATGAGTCTGTTTTTGTTTTGTTTTGTTTGTTCATTTGTTTTGGGTTTTTTTTTGTGATTATACAGGTAAGTAAAACCATACAGTATTTGTCATTCTCTGACTTATTTCACTTATTTCACCTGACTTCATAATACCCTAGAGGTCCATCCATGTTGTCTCAAAAGGCAAGATTTCCTTTTTTTTTATTGCTGTGTAATATTTTATTTCACTTCCATTTTAATGGGATCCTCAACAGTATTCAGCGCTACTGATAATATAAACACTCTTGTCTCTTGGTTCCTGAATGCTATTCTCAAAGATTTCTTCCTACCTCACTGGGAAACTCTTAGTCTTCAGTGCTTACTCGTTCACCTCCACTCATCTTTTCAATGTTCAGGCATGATCCTAAACCCTTTTCACTTTCCACTTTAGGTGCACTTCTTCAGGGGCTCACCCTGATTCATAGTTCCAGTTACTATGTACAGTCTCATCCAAGTCATTGATTTTCAACTTTATCTATAAATTAGAATCACTTGGGATGTTTTTTACATCATAGTCATGCATGGTTCCTTAAAGGCCAAGTACATAATGTAGCTATTACACAGGGCACCTATATTTGGAGACCGTACTCCAAATGATTTTTATATGCAGACAGATTTGAGAATCCCTAGTCTAGGTGATCATCTACTCTGAAGGCGTGAGTTACCATTTTTATATTAAAGAATCCCACTTGCCATTTCTAAATTAGACTACCCCATGGTCTTCATGTTTATTCTTGGATATTGCACTCAACATTACAAATCCAAATTTAACTTCAGCTTCAAACAAATGTAGTAGCAACAAGAGACATATGATTTGAGGGGAAAAATGGAATAAGTCCAATCATAAGTCCAAGATGCAAATAATTTTTATATAGTAAATACACATTTACACTGTTTGGCTTTTGACATTGAACATATAAGTAGTTTAAAAAAACAACTGCATAATTAAATTAATTATTACTCTCTGTATATAAGTATTGGGACAATGAATGACTAATATATTCTAACCCATATTGACAACATTATGTTAAGTAGATTAAAAACTCAGTTATAAGTATGAATGATACTATACTATATCTGTAGATTCATTGTTGTAGTTACCTTTTAAATTAAAATTCAGAGAGCTCCTAATATGTATTATATGCTTTATTTTTGGTAAAGTCACATTACATACAAATAGCTCTCAAAAATTAACTATATTAGCTATTTCTCCTAACCCTAAATCATATTTATCTCTATAAAAAGTAAACTGCATTAATGACCCCTAGAATAGGATCTAATAGTGAGAAAACATTCCTGAAATCTTCAGTGAGGATTGCAAAGGCAGTAGACCTTAAATAATGCATGTGCATCAGAAACAGGGAACACACAGAGTTTTCTGTCAGGAACAAAGTAGATGAACAAAGGCACACAAATAACAGACCATTATTGATCTATTCCTTTTGAAGCCATAGTGAATTTTAGGTAGTTCCAATATCTGTGTTCTAAAACTTTTAACTTATGAAAGTTTCTGTTTTATCAAACTACATATGTGACCAAATACACAGATAGCATTGAAAGTAACAATTGATACTGAATTAAATAAATATCATCTTAAACATTCTGTTAAAGAATCTCTAGAAAAAAATGCTGACAGTAACCCTTGAATTTGAGTCTGCTTATATACTATCATAGCTTCAGAGAAGTAATTAATGGTACTTCATAAAGCTTATATATACATTTCAGATATCACATGATATTGACACTACAGTAGATTCTAGATGTTTTAGTGCAGTCCTATCTGCTAAGATCAATGTCATTTCTCAAAGATAGATAATTTGCAACCAAAATTCAGGTACAGATAATCAATAATAGCTTTATCTTAGCAACCGCCAAATAAAAAAGAATTTAAAATAAAGTGATAATAGATCTTTAGTCATAAAATAAATTTATGTTTTTGTTGTACTCTATCAGACTTGTACCACCTCTGTATAAGAAAAAGTGTTACTAATGATTGCTTACATTAATTAACAAAATTTTCCAATAGATAACCTGTTGCTGAAGTAACAGTCTTGGATAATACAGTTAAACAATCAAAAGGTAAATCTTTTGAGGACTGTCAATACGTTACAGGACAACAGACAAATCAAAAGTAAAATATTAGTTTCCTACAGAGTTCTACAAAGGGTGTTGCATGAGAAGGTGTTATTAATATTGGCACATCATAAAGCTCATATTTTACAAAGCATACTTTGGGAAATTCTCGCCCAGGGACACAAAAGTTTGGACTAAAACTAAGGTTGAAGATAATGAAAAGATTATGGATGGAAAGTATTTTTTCTTTAACATTTTTCTACTCTTTGGGAAACTTAGGCATAGCAGAAGAAAGATCTGGATTTCTAGAATTTGAATAATTCTCTTATTTTCCTTTTTTATATGTAAGAAAATAGAGTATTGAAGGGGACCAAAGTTTCGCCACCCTATAAATGGTGCATTTTTGGATATCGCTTTTAAGTTGGTTATTAAGAAACTGAAGACACAAGGAAGAACCTTTGATACTTCAAGAGATTCAAATGGAAAGGGCTCCTCCATGAAGGGAATCTTCACATATTCACCTTGGTATGATAATGAGGAAGGCTCCAAGCTGGGGCCTGCTAACTAAATCCCCTTGTGTCCCAGGGTTCCTAGATTATCTAGCAGGAATTTTCATGTGTTCTGCTCTTCTTCCTCAACTACCTGCAAATTGCCTATTTGCTTCAAAATCTCAGACCCCTGCCTCCTTCTCCTTTGTCCCTAATGGCATGTAAACCTCACCTGTCCCATGGGTTTTGGGTCTCATATCATGATACCTCCGGTACATACAAGGTAATAAACTATATACATTTTTCTTCTGTTAATTTGATTATTAGCACATCTAAAAGAACTTGGAAGGTGACAGAAAATGTACTTAATGTTTACCTCCCACTGTACCTATATAATGAGTTACTTTTGTTTTTTTCTCTTTCCTTCCTTCTTCCCTCCCACCCTTTCTTCCTGTCTCTCTTTCATTCTCTATCTCTTGTCTTCTCTTCCTTTTCCTTCTCCTTCTTCTCCTCTCTCTCTCTCTCTCTATTTCTCTTTCTCTCTCCCTCCCTCCCTCCTTCCCTCTTTCCCTCTCTCAAATTTCCTTGTATATAAAAGAATAAAAACAGTTTTCACTTCTTGCCAAAGTTCTGACAGTGATGTGATCACTGAGTGACCATTTGTAAGCCTTTTCACCTGTTAGGGTCAATGATGATGTGAAATAGATTTTTTTGAAAAGCTTCATATAGATTCAATAACCATAACAGTAATGTGTTTCTCCTTCATCTTGCAGCCTGGTGATTATTACAAGACTCTAACTTTGACTCTGGCATTTCATCAGAGCACTATAGGAGATGAGGTAGACACACCGTAGCATCGTCTAGAGTGACTCCTGGGGCACTTTCCCAGCAATGGGATAATTGAGACTGGGGGCCCTCCTTCCCTCCTACTGGAGGAGCTGCAGCTGCGCCAAACTTCCAGCCAGTCTCAAGGTCTATGAATCTGAGATATTCAGTAACATATTTAAAGATTCGAGATCTCGGTTCAGGCTATTTGGTGTCTAAATGCATAATGCTTTTACTTAGCTTCTAAAAACTCTCTCAAACTTGTCCTAGAAAGGTAAAAATGGGAACGGCCTGAAGAGAAGCTTGCAGAGTGCCCAGCCCTGCAGTGTTTCCAGGTATGCTGTCGATCAAGCATGCACTCCCACAGAGGTCTAAAGAAAGGAGATTGTGGGCGCCGCAGGCCCCGTGGCCCACAAGTTCTAGTCTGCAATGGGTGAAATTTGCTTTTGTTTAGTTAAATCTTTAGACAGCACTCTTATCTGAGTTTTTTTCTAAACATGATTATTTCATTTCTACCCAACAAATTTGACCTCAAGCATTCCTAGAACTATAGTACTTTTAAGTTAGAATGTTTAACTTGGATCCTTACTCGAAGGCTGCGTACATCTTCAAATGTGGCCCTTGTGACGTTTAAAACATCTTCAAATGTGGCCCTTGTGACGTTTAAAACAGTCTCTTTCCCTCTTACCCAGCTGTTCCAATTATATCATACACTTTGGCTTCTTAACATCCCTAAGTGGATTTATTGATTTTTATTTCTTTTAAACTAAGGCTTTGACGATAAGAATAGACATTTAAAATAATTCTTGTAATAAAACGTCATTCCTGGCAAACACTTAAGCCGTACCTCCCTCTGACCAGCATGAGGCCTTTTATCTAAGAAAAATAAGTCACGTCCCAAATTTGTTAGACCTCCATATAATAGGTAGGATAATTTGTCTCAAGACGTACAACCATTATGACTCTGAGAGGAAATTCATTGTTGTCTGGGCACACATACAAATATCTGGGATCAAAACATCTTTCCCATTTTTAAAGGTAATGTTGTCTTATTGATATTACGAGCAACTTCATTTCTTCTATTCAAATTAGGCAAGTGATATAAGGGCTAGTACATCCTACCGTGTCACATAGTAACGCACACACTTTGAACCTAAAGGGTCCATCTGTCTACCTGGAAGCATTATCTTGCCTCATCCAGCAGGCTCTGTCTGGAGCAATCACTTTGTAGGAAGAATATAATTTACAACTCGTGGACAGATATAGTTAGTATGAAAAACTTAAAAATGAAGGTTTGAGTAAAGACTGATTACTCCACGTGGGTAGAGGGAATTGAAAATGACTTTAAGTAGAGAAAACTGGAATTACATCTTAAATTAAAAGGGGTTTGGTCCAATGTGGATTGAAGAGTAAGAAGAAAGTCGGTTTTTCCTGCCATAAGGAACAGTTCCATTTATAGAATTATAATTTGTGATGAGAAGGATATCAAATGAATTTAAACGATGAATATATGGGGTCAGGTTTTGAAATATACTGAGTTCCAGGACAGAAAATGAATGAGGAGAGGGAAGGACAATCTGAACAACTTCAGGAGGGATAGTGACACAATCCCTACTGCATTTCAAACATATTAATCTGACTGCCTTGCTTAGGAAGCCCTAGAGTAATGATCGGGAGCATAGAGATGACTCAGAGGCTGTTTTCATAACTCAGGCAACAAAGATTGAAGATTAACATCAGTCAGTGAGAATAGGAAGGAGATATGTGTTCCAGAGAGATTGCAAACGTAGAATCAAAATCCTGACAACTAAGTATTCATGAGGTGAAGGAAGGTAGAAGTGAGATTTGATATGTTTATATGTAATAATTAGATTAAATTTATCATTGAGAGTGACTCTACTGATTTCTGCCACACCCCGATATGCACGCACACACATATACCACCATCACCATCACACACACACAAAGGGCTCCTTCTACATCTCAATGAAGGGCAACTCCACTCTTTCATCTTTCCACACCTAAAGCCTTGCAGTTATTCCAGGCTCCTCTCTTTCTCTCACTGACATTAAACCCAGCAGCACATACTGCCATCTCTGTCTTCAAAACATTAAAAGTTGGCTTTTCACTGACACAACTACCATTTTGGTCAATGCCATCATCCCTTCTCACTTGGCCAGTGGGTGACAGCTTCCAGACTGATCTTCCTGACTCCTTTTGATTTCTCTTTGGTTACTTCTTATTCAAAGTTGAAAATTTTCAGTACCCTATCACTTCCTAAGCCTCTGAGCCACTTTATTTATTTTTTTTTTTACATCTCATAATCTGATCTATACATGCTTCAGCTTATTTTTAAAAATTACTTTCCAATTAATACCACTAGAATGGACAAGAATTTTTATCTCTGTTTTTCATTACTACATCCCCAGCACCTAGATCATCTGAAACATAGTAGAATATCAGTAAATATTTGTGCAGCAAATGAATGAGAATTAAAGTGTACAACCAAGCAATTAAAAATATGTAAACAGTAAAACAGACATACAAAAAAGGCATCAACAGCGGTGTTCATTCATCGATCACTTTACATTTCGAAAGAACATTTTACAAAATAATTACATTTACTTTTAACAAATCCACATCTTAGAAATGAGAAAGCTAAGGCCCAGCACTTATAAGATCTGTATTAGGCAGGGGAGCTTGTTAGAGAGAAAACAATTACATGTAATATTAGATGTGATATTAACACAATGGTGAGCAGATGAATAAACGTATGCATTACCCACTGTTTCTTTAAATAAAAATGTATTGCTGCTATATGACAAAAAAGAGGGGACCCCCGCCGCAGCTAATCTAGATCTATTAATAAATGTTTGACTATAAGGCAATTACACAATCTCCTCCCATCATCTAACCCTCCTCTCAAGCATGTTTGGATATGAAATGAGGTCATATAACATGGAGCAAAAAAACTCACTTACAACCAGAGGCATCTCTTAATTTGCTTAATGTTAATTTCCAAAGGTAAACATGTAGGCAAACCTTTGCCTGCTACACAATTACAATGTGAGAGAAAGCACTGATACAAACTGCAGATTGGCAGGAAGACATCAGAATAAAATCATCAAACCAATTAACGCAAGGTCAGTGAAGTCTCAGTGCCTCTGAGCTGCAAAAGGCAAAACATCTTTTTCTCTTCCTTATCACTTTATGTTGGCTATTAGGAGTGAGATTGCTTGGCAGGGTGTATGTGGGGAGAGACCATTTTTTTGCTGTAACAACTATAGGAAAAACCCTGACGTGAACTGAGGCCCAGAAGAAACTTAAATCAGGTGACCAGAGTGTAGTGGAGTAAACGAAGGACCTGTACCGTACTGAGAAAAGAGCTTGAAAAAAGTAAGAATTCACGGTGAAATACAAGACAACACAAAGTGGGTGGAATTATTATAGGAAGAGACAAAAGGAATGGGACATTGCCTACAGATCTAAGTACTTTTTTAGGGAACATTAAATATGACATACTTTTTTTATAGGCCTCTTTTCTCTGGAAGCAGAGAATAACCATTCTTTCTGGGCTTCATCCTCAACAAATAAACACAAACCAAAAACTCACTGCTTACACACATCCTGAAACTTTTACCTTTTTTTTTCTGATAAAATATCCAGAAACTATATATATATATATATTTTTTTTTCCTTAAATGAATAGAATTATTTTTCAGAAGATATTGGAACTATGGTAATGTTATACTTTGTTATGGAGATTTGTATTAACATTTTAAAAGAAAACATTAGTTATTGATTAGTTATGATGGAATTATCAAAAATGAAGAGGTCTTAGTTGATATTTCTATGTACTCTTATTTCATACCTTGTGTCAAATGTAAAATAATAGAAGTAGGGCTAGTAGTGTCAAAAGGAGCAACCATAATTTCTAAAGGTCATTTTGAATTTCTTTTGTGCTTATATTATCACTGACATCTACCTCAATCAACACTACTTTGGGGATAAGTTTTTTTGTTTGTTTGTTTTTTGGGTTTTTTTTTTTTTGCATACTACTCTGCCTTTGTCTAAACAAGAGGTCAAATTTTAGTGTAATGTGATTCAAGCTCACATGCAATATACACCCTAATAGATATGCAGGACTCATTAAATATTCTGGAATCTCTGCCTTTTTGCCTGTAATCTTCAGAATATACTGTGTTTTTTTTTTTAATTAAAAATAATACATGGAAAATCTTTTCAACTTATTGATGAAACCAAAAGTGTTTGAAACCAAAACCATCAGTCATCAGATAAAACATAAAACATTATATTATTGCAGAGAATTTCTTGGGCTATGTATTCATAGTAAGTAAAGACATGAAAAAGATGTCATATCAAGTATCCAACATATACAAAGATTATAAGATACAATGTTTTAGCTGCTTATCTACAAATTTAATGGATGTTATTCTTTCATAATAACACTTCATTGCAGATATCTAATTTTCAAAAGATAAGTCAGAATACATTATCTCAGCTAAGAAATCATATTAGGTAACTATTAACATAGAACAAACAGTGTAGTGTATTTTTAATTCAGTATCATATCCTTTAAGAAGAAATGATCTAGAGACAATATAGTAAGGTTGAAATCACAGTATATAAAATTAGATTCTCACATTTTCACATATAGTACCATGCATAGCAGCTTTAAAGAAAATGCCACATTTGGCCAAGGTCAAGAAAGCCATGCTGACATATCCTTCCAATATAGTTAATCCAGCCCAGGAGAAGAAATAGTGAAGTCTGGCTCCAAACAAAAATTATACTTATTACATAAAGTTTTTATATTCAGACAAGTGGTTTTCAAAGGAGAGACAAGGATTCATAAAGGGGTCCCCTCATTTACTGATATCTTTTAATGTTGACTCTTAAATTAGAAAACGATTTCTTCTTAAGTTGAAAAATGTATCTCATAATAATACCTCTTACTGGTTACACATGAAAGGTAGCACCCATTTCATTTTGGTACACATAAGGAAAAACCAACAAAAAACGAAAACGAAGTCAAAAGCAGTGATTTTAATACATACATTTTCTGATATGTTTCACTTCATTTAATTTAGAGAAATCAAAGTCCCAGATATTTTTATTTCCAACGATATCATTGTTAGTAAACTACAGAAACATAAAACAATTCCATCTCCCTATGTAAAATGTATTGTACTTTCTGACTATTAAGGCCAACAAAATAATTAACTATAATATCACTTCATAAGGGTACTTACATTTTGTTAAGATATAATCCCCAGCTTGCCAATATACACAAAAGCAATCAAGGATTAATTGTCTTGTGCAGGGTTTTATATCATGGGTATTCCTTGTGCACTGACAAATTGACATTGCTAAATTTCATGACTTCTTGGGTTTTAGCTATATGAGATCACTTTAAGATTCTATATTATTATTCATGGACTCTCTGGAGGCAGACATTTCAAAATTCTGACAAAAAAATAATACATAAAGAGGCAGCTTAGAATTGGGGGAAAAAAAGAAAAAGAGGAAGAAGTAATAGTTTTCAAAACCAAACTATTTACCTGAGCCATTCAAAATATTACTTGGCTCAAAGGTACTCTTTCTTTGCAAAATTTTAGCATCTTTATAATGACACAGGGAGAAAGAACATAGAAAGAATAGGAAGAAAATTTAGACTCTCTCAAATGACTTCTAAATCTTTTCATTTTGGAAAAGGAAAAAAAGAGAGTTTCAAGCTCATTTCCATCAAATCTTGGCTTACACGTCAACATCTCAGTGAAGCTTGTGTTGACCGATCTATTGGAAATTGCAACACCCAACACAATATTTAGCCTAACTACACCTCTTTATTTTCTGACATTTATCTCCTTCTAACATATTGTGTAACTTCCTTACATTATAGTTTGTAAGTGTTCCTTGTGTTGTTTATTTTCTGTCTCCTGCTACTAAAATGTGAACCCCGGAGGGCAGTTATCTCGTCCTTAATGTTCACTGATGTACCAAGTGCTTAGATTTAAGCTTTGCACATGGACATATCCAATAAGCATTTGATGAATTAATCAATAAAAGCATATACATGATTTCCCAGCAAGTATCTTATTTTCAGTATTAGCAACATCAACAACAGCCCGTTGTTGATTTAAGGATTAAAGTGATGTTACAAAGACAGATCATTCACCTATAAATTTTTCCGAGCGCTTCTTATAGCTGTCTGTATAATTGATACAACATCTGGCTTTTTGGAAAGATAATTTCTGCTCAAAGTGACTGAAGAGACGGAAGCGCCGACAGGGTGACTGAGGCTGAAGGTTTGGCTTTTTCAGCACACTCAATTCCTGCTTCACATTTTATGTGTTTTTGATATTTTAAACTTTATGAGGTTTTAATTAGTTGGATGATATCACTATGCAACTGATCCAAATATATTTTTGACCAGCTGATATTGAAAATTCCATTTTGGCAGATGAAAAACAAGACTTAGTACTGTCACAATATAATGGTCATGACATGAAAGTCCCAGGTGAAAATGTGGGACTCGGTGATGGTAGCCTGCCATCTAGCTATGCTGCTACAAGATGGCAAATAGTGAGATGACATCTTTAATTTGGGTGTCCTTTTACTATGACATTTCAAATTTTTACGCAGCACTGGGAAATATGGAACCCAGCAAGTTTTAAACTTTCAGTGAGAGGGGAAGCAAGTAGGACTGCTCACCTCTTTCATAAGCTGAAGCTCAGAATTTAAATTAACTGGAAAGTGACTTTAAATTAAGCTTATGAAGTACCACTTAATCTTATTCAGCCACATAGAGGGAAACAATTGTTGGATACTTACTACATGTCTGCTGACATCTTGCAAAACTGACCTAGATTATTTCCCCCAGAATTTCTTACACTAATGATATCATTAGCCCCCTTTCATAGATAGGCAAATAGAACCTTAGTTAGAGGAACAGAGAACTTTGACAGGATCCAGACAGTGAATACATGATAAATAGAGATTTCACTCCACATTAATCCTACCTCATTACCCAAGCCCTTTCAGTTATCAAATACATGCAATAAAAATCCTCATTGATCATGCATTCAAGTGCTTAAATGCATATGGTTATCTCAATTTAATGTTGTGTAATTCTTCTATAAATGAAGAGGAAACTAATGTTCTTTATGCGGATACCATTGATGCAACCTGTACTTTTGTATTGTTCAGACATGTTTCTTGCTGAACATCTTGTTAGAACAAGCTGGAATTGACAAAATTTGATCACATTAGAAAATAGCTTTAATTATGAACACTAATGGGAAGGACCCATCTTATGTAACCTTTATGATTTCCCCCACCCCCCTAAATACACCACAAATAGTAATGAGGTCATTTTTCTCTTTGATCCATTTTTTTTTCCCTAATCATTGAAAGGAGGTCATATACAAGAGGAATGTGATTTATCTGGGCCTTGCATGTCTCCACTGAAATACATACTTCTATCCCTCATACGTGACTTCACTATAACCTGCAATGTTTTTCTGTTAAACAATTTCATTTGATTTTCCTCTTTTTCTTTGGGCAACTCCCCTTAGTGACCAATTATGTGTGTTCAAGATTCTAGTTTATAGGGGTGGCCAGTTAGGTTAGTTGGTTAGAGTGTGGTTCTAATACTAACACCAACGTTACAGGTTCGATCACTGCATGGGGCACTGTGAGCTGTGCACTCTTAAAAAAAAAAAAAAAGATTCCATTTTGCAAATGTGATTGTCAAGTAGCACGAACCTTCTCAAAGACTGTTTTTCAGTAAGTCAGATACCTGACCTTATAATAGTTTGAGTTATTAATAGGGTGTTATGAACTGTTTCTTGTATTTTAATTAAAATATGCAATAAATTAAGTATACTCAAAATTAATAAAGTACACTATAATCCCCCTAGAACAGGCTCATAAGGAATAACAATATATGTGCAGTACATTAATTTTAAATCCTATGTCATTTATCATCCAAATTCACCTTAATCGTATAAATAGTCTTTTATTAGAATGTTCTCTTCTGACTCACTTGGAATTCAGGCTGTCAGTCAGAAGTTCTTCCAAATGTTTTGTCTTCAACCTTCAGGCTGCTGGAAACAAAGTCTCCTCGGAATTGCTTATCGAGCAGCAATCAGCCATTACCACCTCAGCAAGGGTGATTCATTTTTGCGACTATTCCCCCGCTCTTCAAGCTATAATTTGTCTTTTCTGGCACTGTGGATAAGCTGCGCCCCTAGAGGTCCTGCATCCTTTCATCTCTTCTCCCACAGGGCTGAAGAATGGGGGCAAAACAGGACAGGCTTCCCTAGACCGGAAGCACAAAGAGTCTCCTGCCCACAATGATTAGAGCTGCCTAGTTCTTAAAGGTTTCTCTCAATTTGCTTTCAAAAATTATATATATATATATATATATATATATATATATATATATATATGTACATATATGATATTTTTTCAGGAGAAACACACTTAACTTCCCCCTTCCATCACTTATAAAGTTGAATTCTTATTTACAGAAAGTATAACAATACACATTTTTAATCAGAAGTTAAAGCACCTCAGCTACTTTGGACACAGAGCTTCCAAAATTGTTTTTGGGATAGTTTTAAATCCTCAAAAAAGAGCAAAACATTGTAAATACTACATTAAAAAGACACATTTAAAATCTAACATAAAAATGGTTAGTGGCACTTTGCTATGCAATCACTTAAAGAACTTTTACTTTTAAATTTTACATTAACTGATTTAAATTGAGGGGATCCTCTTTACTTAGAATACTGTTTAAAGCACATCTGTGTTCAATTTATCCGAACTATATATTACGTTTTTCATACTGTGGATGCACTTTAGCCAGATAACATCACGTACTCATTCTCTCTTGACTCCTGAGCTTTTAATATATTCTTCAGTAAAGAATCAGAAATTCTGCAGAGAGGAGATTTAGTGGGGGCCACACAGGGAAGGGGTGGGGGCACCGAACCCCCTGATTGGAAACACAAACACGGGGAGTGGGGTGGGGTCAAATGATTTGGTTGTCATGACAATACAGCTATCCATTCTCCCAAGTACATGACTAGTGGCCTCAGTTGCTGACGTATGAGATCCAGAACCCATTCACATGGCTGTTATGTTCCCCAAAGCTGCTCCTGGACAACGACTGAGCATGAAACATCTATTAAAATGGGACTTTCCTGGGACACACTCCTTTGAATGGTAACATTGGCTCAAAAACTGCCAGATGTACTCACTGGATTGTTCTTAGAACCATTCTGCATTTCCTTTGTTTCTTCTCTTCTTTAAGGTGTCAGACCTCCATCATGGTCTAAAGGTTCTCCCAGATGTCTCCAGTTCCTTTCTCTCTTCCTGAAAAATGTCCTGCACGTCTAATTCCCTCTTACATCCTAGACAATCCAGAATAATACAAGTGACATAGTTTGCAATTGTATTAATGTGGCACCTCATATAAGACTGAGAAACTGTCATTTATCTGGGTCAAAATGTGGGAGCACAGTCTGGCTCACCCCACAACACACTTGTGGCAATTCCAATGACATCGTCTATGAAAGCAACTATGTACACGGCCTTGATCATTTCATTTCTGTTCCTGGGGCTTTTCCAAACTTGACATCTCTTCTTCAAAATGCCACAGTCACTTGTCGGCATCATTTCTTGTGTGAATTCAATACAACCTGTACATGAATGGGAGGTTACTTTCTCTTTCTATTACAATACCCTTGCATGAAAGGTAGGGGTTGGCCATACAAATCTTACATTTGTTTGGCTTGATATGTAATTATTTTGTAAGACTTCTTGGTCTGTATCTAATACAGCTGTTTTGGAAAGTAGATTTTGCTTGCTAATTATGATTAGGATTATTTTTGCTGTGTGAAAAAAAAATCTCCCACATAATGCATTTTTTTTATTGGAAAAATGATATCTTAAGAGGGTAAAAAGGATCAAATATATGGTGATGGAAAGAGAACTGACTGTGGGAGGTGAACACACAATGTGATATATAGATGATGTATTACAGAATTGTACACCTGAAATCTATGTAACTTTACTAACAATTGTTACCCCAATAAACTTTAATGTAAAAAAAAAAAAGAAAATTATTTTTAGCTATCAGTAGCTAAAGATTTAAACATGTGGAGTTTTACCTACATACATGGAGCTATGCGGCAAGCCTAATGCTTGCATACAACTCATGGCCAAAGAAACTTTAATTGTACCATAGTAAACACATAGGTAACCAAAGAAAGCACAGAGCAATCACAGCCACATAAGATTCCTACATCTTTCACACTCCAAATAATGAAACTTCAGTAATGCTACAGGTTGATTAGCACAACACATGGAGTTAATTTGCTACCGTATGTACAAAATATACTGTATTTGCAAAATGCATCCTACATTGATTTAAAACAAAAATATCAACACATCCATTTTCTAACCAAGCATTAACATTGGTTTAAAAAACAATTAAGGAATTAAAAACACTCCCTCCAAAATAAACCAGAAACGCACATGGAATAGAAACACGGCAAAGACAACTCAAAAAGATGATTAATGAAGAATAAATGATCAATTCATTTGTAATTAATATCTACGATACATTTTTTAATAATTGAGAAAGTATCTAGATGAAATTAAGCATAAAGAGGATTCTTCAGTCTTTCAGACAAACACATTGCCGATTGAGTTAAATGACATGGTGCTTAAGAGACATGGTCACATCAATAGAAGAGAGCAGAAGGTACAGAAATAGGACCAAACATATCTAGATATTTAACATAGGTTTAATCATTACATAACTCCAATTCATGGAAAAGGAGCTAATTCATAAATACTGTTAGGATAACAGGTGAAAAAATAAGAAAAATATACAATTATTTACCTAACACATTATTAGAAAAAAATATCCCTCGTGGAATTAAATATAAACATTTATATAAAAAGGAGGATGGGTGATGCTACATGAGCTTAAGGAAAATAATAGATTTTTAAGCACGACTCCAAAGGCAGAAAGAAGCAGACCAAGTTATATAATAGTATTTTTGCCTTTTGATAGTTTGTGTTGTTCTCACACTGAAAGAATGATCTACTTCTTTGTACATAGTTTCTTTGTAAACTGTGGCCTTTAATTACTTAGCACTTTTTTTTTTAAATTTGGTGCCTCTGTCATTTGCTAAATTATGTAAAGAAAACACCAGTGTCTAACTCTATTGTAAGACTCAATTTCAGCAGGTTTTATTAGACATCCATTAAACATTAAGTAGGAGTATATATTTAGTGCATTTTAGCAAACACAGTACCTGTCCAATAGTTTTTTCTAAAATGTTTCCTACTTACATAGTACAAACAAATAAAATAAAATAACCTCAAATCATTTAAGAACCATATTACTGAATCGTTAAAAGATTTGCAACTTATTCCATTTGCGCTTCTTTAATTCTCATCTGTAGGTGAAATGACATAGTAAAATATTAACTTTAACTCTCTTGTAAAGGTCAATGTAGGTTATTATTTACAGCCACATTTACAGCTTTGGGTAGATATTGTGGGCATATTTAGAAAATCAGCAATCAGCATGAATGCAATGAACACAAAATTTTCGATAAACAGAATTTAAATAATTTTAACAATAATAAACCACTAAATCAATTATAAAGACTGAGCAATTAAATTCATAAGTCCAAAATTATCTAGTCTTTCTCCAGATTAAAAAGATAGACTTTTATAGCTAAATTGCATCTCTACAAATTAATTCAAATGTTAAACCTTTTTCTGGGTGGATTAAAGATGGGGCAACCTCTTCATGTTGGCATAGTTTTTCCGAACCCGTTTAAAGATTTATAACTGGGAATCCTGCCCTAGGTAAACACATTTGATATGTGAACATGGACTCTTGGCTTTGGCACCTTACGCTCATCTGTTAGGTTGGCATCATTCCTACTTACAATTTGGTTGGAATTCTGCCTCAGGGCTTAGATGCCAAGTGGAAAGATTTTAAATAAGACAGTACATATAATGCATCTCTGTTCTGGGTGGAATATCCTTTATAACTGAATTCAAACAAAAGCATAAAGACAGGTTTTATCCTTCATCACAACATGTGGGCATGTGCTCAAAATGAAACAATTAGCAGATTAAATATGCTAACATCACATTTCTATTTGTCAGTAAAGTCTTTCATTTTTAGAGATGATTGCTTTGAAATTCATATTATTATTATTACTGTCATTGTTACTATTTTACTTCTTATAGAGCTAAAAAATTCTATATAGACCTGTGTAGAACTTTATTTTTTTTTTAAATTAGGAAATACACAACAGAAACTACAAAGATATTATTTGCCCTGCCAAATATGAGAATTTTACATCTACGATACACAAAGTCAGAATGCTTCTAAATCATAATAGAATATTAAATCATGAATGAATGTACTTTAATACATTAGCATACAATAAAATGTTAAGAAATTTTATAGTTTACATAGAGATAGAATATGAATTTTAAAGAATAAGTAAAAGTCAGTACAAATAGTAGAGAGAAATTGCCTCAAATTTTAATTCTGCAATTCTCTTCATCAGTATAACTTAGAGTACAAATTGCTCATTGAATTCATTTTTTATAAAACAAATATGTCTAAGTTATTAATGTTATCAATTCAAAAAAGGACTACAGAAGAAATTGAAGCACTCATTCTAAAAGTGTCTGGTGCTAGTATAAAATAGAAAACAGTAATTTGTATGTTATCAAACTCAGAAGTGAAAAACCAATACATTAATTAATTACTAAAGAGCACCTTGCAAGAAAGAAATCATTAGAAAACAAAAAAAAAAGGTAAGCAGAGCCATATTGCATTAAATATGATATGGGTAAATTTAACATCCTCAACTAGATTATTACTATAACTGTTTGATATTAAGCTAATTGTTTATAGATTTAATATGTTTTCTTATTGGAACAATGAAAATCATAAATATATATATTGAGGTTGCCTGTTCTTGGTTAAAATGTGGTTTAATTTCGAGATATTTAGCTTTTCATACTGAGGACAGATAACTAAATCAACTTGGTTTGATATTAACCTCATAAGGTTAGCTGCTTGGGAAAACAAATATCTTGAAAATAAAGATCTAAGTTGGTATATTTTGGCTTTTAATGCTGAATCTAAATTGTCTAGTTTATTAAGATCATCAGTAAGAAGTTTTGCTTTAATCTAATCAAGGTTTAAAAATTATTTTAAAATGCATTACTTTAGGTTATTTAGAATGCTATCAAATATCAAATTACTTTAAATTTATATATATACATGTATATATACATATTTATATATATATATATATACATATATGTATATATAGCCAAAAAATGTATACCCATTTTAAGAAAGGAAAAAAAACTATTAAAATTGTAATACTCAATATATACCGATAACAGAAGATGAATACAAGTCACGTTTGACTTCTGCAGTTACAAGAGGTGCTCAAAATGGTTACCATCAGCGTCTAGACACTTCTGATTATGGCGAACTACTGCTTGAGCAACGTTGACCAAGTGTCCACTTGTATACATTTTTTGGCACACCCAGTATATATGACTTGTAGTATGTATTCAATAAATATTAGTATAATGAATAAGCTAGAATAAGAAAAAAAGTATCAGCAAACCATTTAATACAAACGTACTTCAAGACAATTTTAATTGACTGTAAACCAATAAGAAGAAGGAAATAAATTACTATTGATATGCCAAAGACAATTATGCATATTTTATAACCTAACAAATGAGGCAAATACACCATATAGCTATGTAGTCTTTCCCAAAGGTAAATTAGCAAATAAATATCAAGGAATGTAATAAAGTTAAAAATCATAAACACTTGTATTAACTTGAATTTTCTTTGGTTTAGATAGAGACAATTTCCTTTTGAGAAGTACACATATAACTCATAATATTCACTCTACTCACAGCAAAACAAAAGCATAATCAAACAAACAGAATATGTATTAAAGCAGCACAATTTCTAATTGGGCTGGGGACAATGAAAAGCAGCTTTTAGATGAAAAATAATCAGAAAAAATAATGCAAGGGACGCATCTGAACTAACTACCCAACTACCAAGTTACTGTCCTCTTTCCCTCTTACTCAAGCTGCCCCAAATAGTAAACTTCAATCATTTTCTCTTCTTTGGCCCTATCTTCATAGGTGGCATTAAAATTGATCGTGAAACATATGTTAACTATGACTACATTGCTTTTAGCTTGAGTGGACAGATACATCATTGTTAAGGAACAAAGAAGGAAAATCTGTATCTGAAGAAAAGATAATGAGTTTCTTTTAGACACATTGCAATAGTGATTTCTGGCAAGAAATTATAAATATAGATTTGAGGAAGAAATATAGATCTGGAGAAGGATATTTCCTCTTCTAGTCAACCAACTGCATACTGAGTATGGCAAATTTTTGCCTTTAGTCCAAAATTTACCCCTGAACCCAAATATCCCTTTGTATCCTACATTCTCCATGTAGACCCAAGAAAAGAAAGAAAAAAATGTTGCTGGGTTGAATGAAAGTTGGAGTTGAGTATGATGTAAAGGCAAAAGAACGGGGCAGGAAGGGAGATCAGAGAGCTATGGAGAGTAGTTACCAGATGAGCCCACACATTTTTATGGTAGACATGTGATCAGGGAGGCTTTATTTTTGTTCTATGTTGCAACTACATCTTCCTGTGGCACCTTTTATTTGGTCTCCATGCTATCCCCATGGTTTATCCTCATCCTCCCTAGCCTGGATTATTTCAGTTGCCTTCTATTTCAGCACTTCCATGGTCTCACTGCCACGGTGAACGTAATTTCAAATGTATTCAGATTATGTGACTGTCCTGCTTAAAAGTCTTCATTATGTCTCCTACCTACCAGATCAAAGCTACAACCTCACCTTTCCTAGTGTCATCCTCTGCTTTGTCGCGTGGTCCCTATTCCCTCGCTTTTCACACTGCTGTGTATAGTCGTGACAGACATCAGTCTCTGCCTGAAAGGTCATCCTTCCTTTGTCCGCCTACCTAACTCTGACCAACTCAAGACAGATTCTTCTTCATGCTAGTCAGAAATAAATGTTTCCCTTTTTCCATTTCTGAAGCATTGGTTAAGTATTGACTCCATTCATCATTCGCTGTGGCCATCACATGTGACAGAGTCAACAGGATTGAGTTACTACTTTGCGCCAGCTACTGTGCCAGGCACTGAAAAAATAATCTCTAATGACATCCCGGGTCAGGCATTACCATCTCAAGTTTGCTGCTAAGGACACTGAAATTAAAAAAGACTAAGTAACTTGACAAAGGTAATGCAACTCATATTTCATAGTATTGAAGGAAAGACCGTTTTCTACATCCTTTCCAAGATTCTATTCTCTTGTGTCTTCCATAATAAACAGGTAGATCCCTTTGATGTCAGGAGATACTTTTTTTTCCCCAATATTTCCCATAACAAACAAACTTATCTATTTTGAGACATCAATCAATAATCCTTGAATTAATCTACTTATGTAAATAAAACTGGTAGATAAGTAAACAAGCACCGGGTTTATATCGGTGTGTACACACACACACACAAACACACGCACACACACTTAATTTAAAATAAATAAATAAATAATAATTAGATCTAGTTATGTTTCTACAGATCACCCAGTTCAACTGTTTACCTTTAAAGATACATAAAAATAGAATGAAGACATTGTATGACTACATATGTTTTATATATAGGGATATACATTTGAAAGAATTGTTGAACAAGTTAAGTATAAATATGGATCTAGTCTGTGCAGGAATCGAAAATAAAGGAGAGAGATTTGTTTTCCCTAAGAGACTTAGAGTTGAGAGTCTAGACAGTGGAACATATAGTTTCAGATTCTCAATTAAATGTCTTTTAAATACTAAATATTGGGCAATGATTATGCATGGACATCCTATATCTGAATCTATACTACATCCATATCAATTTATCTAGACCTTATTCTTGTAGTCATAAATGTTCCCCATTATATATACTGGGTTAGTATTTGTAAATATAATTTTATAATAGTGCTAACAATATGAATGCAAAAGTACAATTGTATTTGAGGAGACATACTGTTATATGAAATCTGAACAATAAATTTTTGACAAAAATTAAGGTAGCAGGTAGTTAATGACTTGAGGGTACTTGGGAACATTTTCTGAGAATAGACTAGACAACATTAAGATAAGTGTCTTCCTAAAACAGAGTAAGGTTTATAAAATATATTCAAGAAACTCTTCAGTGACCCTAATAATTTTGGTTAGTGCTTAAGACAACTTAATGCCTCATTTTCGGTGGAAACGCATGCAAAATCCAAATTACTGACGTCCTTCCAAATATTTAAATGCATTATTTTTTCTAATCATATCTTTGAATATATAAAAATTATTAGATCATAAACATGTTTAGCTGCCAAAATTTATATTCCCGTGATATTGTTATATTTTCTTATCAGTAGTAATTGATTGTCTCTGATAAAACAAGGAAAAATGAGTGATTCCCAGTAGTGAGGTCATAATTAATCCCCCTCCCTAGTTTACAAACCTCAAAATCACTTGTTGTTTTCTATAACATCCAAACTACTATATAAATCATGTAGCTGTCTTTGCATCCTGTATTGATATCTAACTACAACCCCTGCAATCATCAAGCTTTGTTTTTTATTTTCTTTTTTATATCTCTGTAGTATTAAAATGTATTTTGTCCTTGTTATAGCTCATTTGCACTTGGGATTCCCTAATTCTGGGCCTCGTTTTTGTACTTCTCTAGACCATTCTTAACTGTGTGTGAGTTGCTCTTGTGTTGTTGGGAGCCTAGGCTCTAAATGACAAGTGGTATAGAATGAGCTCTGAACACTTTTTTTCTCTGCTTTTCTTTTTCTGTAATTTATTTGCCTCCCCTAGTTTTACTGGAATCCCCACCTATCTATGTGGTCAAAGCAACTTCTCTGATCATCAGGGGGGATGTAAATAGCATATACAACAACCTACATGATTGATCCAATGGAAATATCATAGTCCCTTCAAATGTATCATGTCCAAAACTAGCTGTATGGCCTTCCAGATACACACCTACTTTATCTCTAGTGCTCCCTATCTCGTTTCACAAGATAGAAAACGAAAACAGTGATCGATGTGCCCTTTTAGTTTACCCACCAAACCACTCAATCACCAAGTCTTACTGATTCAACATCCTAAGTATCTCTTGAATCTGTCCACTTTTTTTCCTGTTCCAGTGAGGTATCCTCATTTAAGTGACACTGCATATTGTAATAACATCCTAATTATGCCCCCCACTGTCACTAGTGTTCTTCATCAATTCATTGTCTACAAATTGTGACACACTCATGCCTATGGCAAGTAGTGCTGGGGAATTCAGACCATAAAGTGTGAAATCAAGCTCTGTTACTTATTTGCCTCTTAATACCTTGATTTCCTCCTCTGACAATGGGATAATAATAACAATCCTTTTTCGGAGTTGTGAAGATAATGAGCTATTAAATAAAAACACTTAGAATGATTCCTGAGTCATGCTAAGTGCTCAAAGAATATGGGCTGACATTATTTCATTGAGTCCATGTGTTTTAATTTAATACCTATTCTGTAAAAGGTACTGGTCTAAAGCATGTGACTCAACAAGTGGTATAGGATGGCTCTTTCTTCCTTCAGGATAATTTGGGGCCTTTGGAAATCACAGGACACTTAAAACATGGTTGTCGGTACTCATTCACCCAGAAAGACACCCCTGTTGTACTTTCTAGACTACACAATGCATGCCCATAGGCTTTTCTTAAAAAATAAATAGAAAAAATAAATAAATAAATAAATAAATAAATTTTAAAAAATGCCGTTTTGTATCAGCTTCAGGTATGTATGGTCAGCGCCCTCAGGGTGACACTCAGCCATTAACCAGCATCTAGTATCTGTTGGGTTGTTGATGTTGAGCCTGACAGTTCTCCCCAGCTAAATAGTATGGATTGCTAACACAATGGACATGATTAAAGGATGGTGTCAGCTTGTTCAAGATTGATCAACTGGTTAGCATCCCAGGCAGAGCTGGCATTCAGCAAAGCCCTGAAACAAAGCTGGCCCTGAGTTTACACAATCAATTTTGGCCAAATCTCAAGGATCTCAGGCCTGGAAAAAACAGAGGAGAGGCTAAGATTTCTCCCCAAAATGATTCTGACAGAGTAAATGCTGCTGAATCACATCTGGCTTGCCAGATCATATCATTGTCACCACTAAATTGGACCCCAGTGTCTGAAAGAAGGGTTAGTGTTATACCCAACTGCTAATATTGAGCTGCCAGGGTAGGGTTAGGGCCAAGCTTCTACCATGTCATACTGTGCTTGTGTCATAGCCCTGATCGTACCAGAAAAGAGGTCTACACTGACTTAACTGTGCAGCTTAGCAGTCCTACTGTGCAAGAGGTGGCCTTCCCTCCGAATCTGTACTGCCTGTGTCAGATCTGCGCCTGCTGCACTAGAATGGGCAGTGTGGTTCCACACGGTCATCAGGGCTGTGAGTTTCCCATTGAATGTTGTTCTCGCAGACCTTAAGTGAGTGATGTTTCCCCTTTGTTCTTGTTAGCACAACAGGCAGAGACGTTACCTTCCCTTCCCTTTTCCAGGAGCAAATTTACTGCATCAGGTTTATAGGATGATACCCACATACACCCATTCTCTTTGCACACACGAGTAACTCCTATACTCTTAGTTTCTTCATATGTTAATGTTCTTATGGAAAAAAAAAATATGTAAAGGAAAGGCAAAGTAAAACCAAGAAAATCCCGTGATTTTTTATAGTATTATTTATTCCCATGTTAATAAAAATTGGCAAGTGACTAGAAAGGTAGTGCATATGCTTGTCTTTTAGGATCACTGATTTGGGATGACTCTTTACTTGGTTGTGTTTCCTCAGCACAGCCTTGCTTTGCTTCCCCAAAGACACAGAACAGCCTTTTACATCGAAGAATCTTCTCAACTGCAACCGCACATGGAAATTCACCGGGGACCATTAAAAAGGACTGATGTCTAAGCCCTCCTTCAGAGATTCTGATTCAATTAGCCTGGGCCCAAGGAAAAGGTACTTTTCATATCATTACTTGTATGATTCTATGGTCCAAGAAGAGAATGAGAACTGCTGATGTGGAGTTTAAAACTTCAGGAGTGTAATGTGCGAGCACTTAATAGCCTTCCTTTCTACAGAGAATATTAAAAGTTTCTAGAGCCTTTATATTATAATCATGACACATTCAGAAGAGGAATTATAAAAGCTTCAGGATGATAAAATGAAAGATAATTTTGTGCCCCCAGCAAGTAAGGTTGTGGCTAACATCAGAATCACATTTTTTTAAATTAATTAATTATTTTTTTATTTATTTTTAATTAAAGTTTATTGTGATGACAATAGTTAGTAAAGTCACATAGTTTTCAGGTGTACAATTCTATACATCATCTATACATCACACTGTGTGCTCATAACCCAATGTCAGTTCTCCTTCCATCACCATATATTTGATCCTGTTTACCCTCATCTACCACCTCCCTCTCTCCCTTACCCTCTGGTAACCACTAAACTATTGTCTGTGTCTAAGAGTTTTTGTTTCATAATTTGTTTGTCTTGTTCTTTTGTTGTTATAATTGGTTAGAGACTATTTCATTAAATATGGTCACCTTAACTTTTTGAAAAAAATATATTTGTGTTAAAACAGTTCTTTAACACAAGAACAGAGGAAAGAAATATATATAAATATATATATAAATCTAAAAGCCAGAGGAAATTGGCACAAGATCGTACGGCACAATGAAAAACAGAAGTGGATAGAAAAAGCTTTCTAGCATCTTTCCGACGAGCTCATTGACAGGGAAATGTTTCATATCTAAGTTTCTGAGGAGAGTGAATTTATTTTAATGTGGCAGCTCTACTTTTAAATTGAAGTAAAAAAAAATGTACCTTTCTTTATACCATCATCATTTGGTTTTGGGAGGCAGTGCTAAAACTTGATACATTTTCGCTTTCAAATCTGAGCATCTCACTCTGGCACACAAAGCAGAGTGTGAAGCGTGCAGTTCTGGCATCAGAGCAAACAAAGGCGCAGTTCTAGTGCCAACAGCAAGTGCACATTTCAAGCCCTATCCTGGGAGCTGGCACATACTTTCATAAATTCATTGCCCTCCATCTGTGTATTGTCGCTCGGCTCCCTACTCAAGCAATAGGTAGAGCTTCAGTGACACAGATGATGTCCCAGGTTCTCTTATAATTTATTACTCTTTGAATTTTCAGAACAAAGGTCATATTCAATATGGACCTATAGGAGTTGGCTTTCTTTTACTTCCCCTTTTTCTCATTATGCTTGGCTTTTTCTTTTATCTTGGGACTCAGCTTTCACTAGAGTTGGAAATAAATCTTTTTTTCTCTCTCTCTCTCTCTCTCTCTCTCTCCTTCTTCTCAGCGTGCCCTTGACTGCTATGGAAACCAAAAAAAAAAGAGCTATAGAAATCCCAGAAAATTGATTTTTTTTTCCCCTTGGATGGAGGCTGGGGGAGTTACTGAAGGTCTTTTACACCCTAATGTAGGCTTAAATGGCTTAAAAAGAAAAAAAAAGGAAGAAGAAGAAGAAAAAACGTAGTCACTATTGGATTTAATCCAAATTATTTTGGCTGTTATGCACAGGGGGAAAAAAAAGATAAGCTGACAACATATGTCTCTCAAATGTCAGTATAAATATACTACACTAATTGCAACCAGCAACAAGGAAGAAATAAAATTTAGAAAGACACAAGATGTTATCCCAATAAAAGGGAAAAGGACAGTTCACTTAACATCTTTGCAGAAGTAAATTGTTTTTTCTCAGAAAATGACATTTCTCAACATTAGCTGTTTCTCACCAGCTTCATCATTTGTTTCACTTACTGAGACATGCGATGTTATCAAGTCATCTTTTCTGATGGATAATACCACATCAAATGTGCCCTTATTCAATGCAAAGGAATTATTGGAAAAGATGAAAAATCAAAAAAAACGGTTTGTTTCTGTTCTGAAAGTATCTCATCCAGTGTTTCACTTTGCCACTCCCTGCCATGCTTACATTGCTGAGGTCCTGAGGTATCTGCTTATCTGGTTGTTAATAAGCCATGCAGTTGTCACTGATTTGGAAATCATGTAATGTTAGAAATGAGAAGCAAATAAATGCACTCAAGCAATATACGAAAAATGAAATATCCTTTTAACATATAAATTCTGGTTTGTATGAATGCTTTTATTCATGGAGATATAGAGGCTAGATTTTCTATAAGTAGTTTGCCCCAATGAGTAGTTAATGATGTCTCTTTTTAAAACAACATGGATACAATTTTTACATCCAGATAAATGAGTTGAACATTATCATCATTAATCATTATCAGCATCATTTTCACGGTCACTATACATATCCAGCATGATTCTAAAGGATTTGTGTCTGGTAATTTAAACTTTTATCAACCCTATACCATAGTTACTGTTACTACCTTAGAGATCAGGGAATTGAAACCCATGGAATTGGGTTCCCCAGTAGGTTTACACTCACTCATAAAAATATCTACTCGTACGAGATGGCGTACTAAGGGCTGAGTGCATTGCAAAGTCACATATGAAGCTTATGGGCAGCCAGCCATTGCTATGATAGATACAGGAGAATGACATACTCAGATATACATTTTCTGTTCACTCTTCAACTTTGTGGAGAACGTTTGGGGAGGGTTATGTTACTGGATGGGAAGACAGTGGCATCAGTCCATACAACAGACTATGCTGGTCCAGATCAGAAGAAGTGGTGACCAGAGAGGGTTGTGCTTTGGGGAGTAGAGAGAGAACGGAAACTTTCTGAAAAGTGTAGAGGTAGTAGAATGATGGGAAGTAGCCATGAGGAAAATATAATCAAGAATAACGACTGGGGTGCTGTTTGAACAACTGTGTGCTGGGTAGGACAATTATGGGCTAGAAGATGCAGGTGGATTGGGGATCAGCAGTTCTCTATTGTACAGGGTTGATATGTTGGAGACATCTTTCCAAGCAGACATGCCAATAAGTGAGCATGGGCACCAGATAAAAGGTCAGGACTTCCTTCATATTTGCTAATCTGCAGAATGTGGAACAATGGGAGGCGATCTTTGAATTTGGCAATATGGAAAATGACAAGAGGATGTTTTGATAAGTGATGTTTGAAGAAGCCTGGTTGGAGTTGCACAGTTTGTGACTGGGATGCAAGAACATGAAGAATACTCTGTTAATAGTTATTTCTAGAAATGTGCCTATGATGCGGAGCAAGGAAATAAGAAGGTAACTAGAGAATGTCAAGTGTGCATGTCTTGCTTGTTATAAGATGGAAGACAAGAACACTCATAAGTTAATGAAGGGAAGGTTCAGTAGAGTATGAGCAAGTGCAGTTAACAGAAGATTTGTAAAGGAGGGGAGCTTTGGAGAACAAGAGAAGTGACGGGATTCAGAGGATTGAGTTCACACCTGGCATTTGATGGGAGAAACGATTCCTCCTCCAGGTAAGAGGATGATGGAGGAAGAGGTGCACATGCATGTAGGTGACGGAAATATGAGAAGGGCATCTGTGTTGTCAACAGCTAGCATTTAATAACTAGCATTTTGAGAGCACCTGGTATATCCCAGGCATAGTGTAAAGCACTTTACATGCATTTTCCACTAAAGTGAGGAAGGACGTTGGTAACTTCTGTGTACCAGTGAGGAAACAGGCATAGAGAAGACACATATTTTTTTTTGCAAGATCACAGGACTAGATGTCAGTTGATAGTGTCTAACTTTAGTCTATTCTCTTACTCATTAAGCTAAAAGGGCTTCTGAAACAAAGGTATTGGTGGGGAGAGAAAATACCTGGGTTTTGTGAAAGGTACAAGGAGATTTAAGAATAAATGAAAAAAACGTATAAATGAAAGGTGACATATAAGCTTTAGAAATCAAGTCTTCTGGAAACCGCAGGAATTTCAATTGAGAGTTAATAATTAGTTGAGCGGTGATTATATCCCCCTACACCCACACACATGCACATACATATGCATATTTTTCATAGGGAAATATTTTTGTAAGAATTATAGAAAATATAGTTGATTTCTGGCAATTTTATGATATATAACTGAGAAATTACATAGGTTTCCATCACCTTTGCTTACTTTTTTTTTTTCCATTCCGAATGTTAAAAAAAAGTTCAAGCTGGTAATCAATTTGATTTTGCTTTGTTTTGTCTTTCCGTAGGACAAGTTACCGGAAATTAAGTCTGGACTTTATCATATGAACATCTCTGTGTCTAGAAAAACTTTAGGCAAGATATTTTACATGTTAAGCCTTTTTTCTCAAAGTTGCAAAATACAACTTTAGCACTAGTTCATAGTGATATTTAAAAGACAGGTGTTAAAGACAGGTAAAAATGGCAGTATTGTTGTTGATGATATTATTGATAATTAGACTCTCATTTTTCTTGCCACATCCACTTTTGTCTCTCTCTAATCCATTTTCCTCACCTCAGCCAAAATGATATTTTAGAAATTTACATTGATTATATCTCACCCACCCCTGAAACAATTTAGTAGCTTCCCACTGCTGTCAAGATAGAATCTAAAACACACATTAGCCAAAGGACTCTATGTCTTGGCCATGCCTACTTTACAGGCCATAGCTTTCCATGGCATCCTTCTTTAAGTCTTTAGATGTGTCGTATTTTTCTACTTCAGTTCCTTTCACATGCTTTTTTCTGAGTTTGGAGTGTTCTATATATATCCAGATCCCAGCCGTACCAAAAGTTATATTCCTACTTTTGAGGCTTTTATATCCAAAACAACATCTGAGTCAGTAACCTGTGCCCCCGTTCTCTATACCCAATTGCCTCAACTCAGGCTCAATTCTGCAGACATCTGCGGAAGAGACAAAGCAAAGTCAAAGCTGAATTAGATTATTCAAAGCTGGCTTTTGAATGGAGGTAAATATCTACTGAGTGAATAAAATGATTAGTCAGAATTTAGTGAGGTCAATGGTTATAGATTGGGGTCTTTCACTATGGAACGTAGTTAAGCCTCTGCAGTGGGAGTACTAGACTGGGGCTTGGATTCAATCTAAGGAATTCCCCAGTATTTTACAAAAAGCCACAGTGATGGAAGCTTCTCATTTATCTTTTGGCAGAATCACTGAAGCCACTCCTGAGTTTTCTAGTTCTTTCCAATGTTCTGTAGACCAATTCAATATAATCCAAGCTTTTCAGAACCAAGAGTCATCAGTTCAGATGATTGATATTAAACTGAACACACCTCCAGGAAAAAAGGTAACTGTATGAAGGATTAACTTCTGTATGTTCCTCCATAAAATTAATAATAACAACAATAGCAACAACAATTAACATAGAAATCTATCCAAAGCAAAACTGATGATAGTGTGTTAATCTAAGGTAAGAATCAAATTAACTTTACTTTTTTGTTCCATCAAGTGTTCTAAAATGGAATAAATTTAGTATGTGCCATTAGATTTGACGTAAACTTCTCGGACTAATAATAATTTAGAATTGCCTTTTTTGGTATGAGCATGGGATATTTACACTATGTCTAGAGTTTTTGAAAAAAATCATTTTCAATTTTGCTTACTTAAGTTAATTTAAACTTCAGTAGCTACATGAAGCTCATGTCTACCATATTAGAAAGTGCAGGTCAAATGTTTAACTTTGCAATATTATCAGTTATATTGATAGGCATTATTCATATATTTTCTGTGCTTTCTTATCTTTTCTGAATTTCCTTTGTCTCAGTTATTCTGGCTTTATAATCTAACACAATTATTTTTATGTCTGCTTTATGAAACTTATTTAACCTTTCTCTTTTGCAGTTCATGAACCTGTGCACTGGGGATAATGGTACTTGTCAATTCTGCATTAATGTTGCTCGAGGGATGTTGTCAGGATAAATCTCATGTTGTGTGGCAAGCAGAGTTGAGATGAGACTTTCAATTTGACTGACAATGGATAGTAACAAGCTAAAGTATTTCCATACTTCCATTACTATTCTAGACTAGCATTACTTAAAAATTGAAATTAAAAAAAAAAATGTAGACAGAAATGGTGGTATGAGGGGTGATTCTTGAAATTTCCCTGGAAGATACAACAAATTAAAACACTATAATTCATCAAAGGATTCTCTGCTCATCACATAGGAACAGCTAAGAGACACATATATTGAATTACCTGAAGGTGGGCAAATTGGGTGATTATGGAAGGAGAGAAGGGGGAAGTACAGAGATGCAGTCCACGGGTCATGGAGTACCAGGATGCAGACCAGAGATCACAGCTGTGGAAGAAGGAAGAAGCCATGCTGTGGGCTCTCTCCCTGTGCCCTACAGTCCTGCCTGAGGTATCAGCATATAAGACAGTGGTGCCCATCATTTGATGCAGAGACTTCAGCTGAGAACTGCAGCTTAAGCCCTCACAACTAGGCAAAAAACAGGAAACAAAAGAAAAAAGAAAAAAGACATGGAGCTTGGATGCCTTCCCTGCATCCTCCCAGATCTCGCCCCATCCCGGCCCTCCCAGAGTTACAAGCAGGCTCCAGAAGAAGCAGGAGCTGTGTCAAATTACTGAACCGAATAGCTGCAGATCTTCAGAATGGGCGGGAATGGCTTCCTGGCTTCTGATCCACACTCCAAGGGGAAGACAGAGCTGAGGGCATATGGCAGTGCTGGGCTGGTCAGAGCCATGGACAGGAAGCACCAACCTGCCTTTCACAGAAACTGCACTGAATTGTAGAAACCACCAACCTCACCCCATAGCCCTGTTCACCTAAAGCTGCATTGCCAGGTGCATTCTGGGTACCTGGTGGCAGGCCCCACCTCCACAAGATGAAGAGGAGCTTTATTACAGCTGTGGACAACCTGGAGATAGCTGGTGGACATTAAGCCAAGTCCTGAGCTGTTTTTCTATTTTTTAATTTTTTATATATATTCTTTCCTTCTTCTTTGTTTTCCCCTTTCTCTTTTTTCCCTCTTCTTTTCTTTACATTTTCTTCTGTTTTCTGTTTGTTTGTCTGTTTTGCTTTGTCTTTTTGTTTTTTGTATGTTTGTGTTTTTGTTTGGTTCAGTGTTTGTTGTTTGTTGCTTTTATCTCTGAGTGTATTTTGTTGTGGCACTGGTGATTGAAGATTTGTTTTGTTCTGAAATTGCCTTACAAGACAGCCCCACCCAAGAAACACCAGAATCAACACACCTAGAGGCCAGCTTCAGACCAAATCAGAGCACTACCTGGTGTGACCTACAAGCAGCATACCAACAGGCACAAGAGCCTACAAAGGAGAAGCCTTCACTGAGAGATCAGCCCTCACATAGCAGCTCATACACTGTGGTAATTGCCAATCCTCAAAACTATTTAGCCTGGGAGTCAATCCGACCCACTGACAAGACAAAAGCAATCAAGGCTCAACTAAAATAGAACATTCACAACACAAGGGCCACCTCTGGAACACATGTACAAGAGATTTGGGAGACTAAACAAATCGACTACAAAGGTCACCCAGCAAAGACTGAGAGACATAGGGGATCTATTTTATACATAGAAGCAAACTTACAATAACAGCTAGAATGAGGAAAGAAAGAAACACGTCCCCCCAAAAAGAACAGAAGAAACCTACAGAACTGGAACTAAATAAAACATAGGCAGTCAACCTACCAGATACAGAATTTAAAATATTAATTATAAGAATGCTTAAGGAACTTAGTAAGAATTTCAATAAAGAAGTAGAAAGCATTAAGAAGGGTATAGAAACCATGAAAAACAATCAGAAATAAAGAATACATTACTGAAATGAAAAACATACTAGAAGGAATCACCAGCAGATTAGATGAAGCAGAGGACTGAATCAGCAATTTAAAAGACAAAGTAGTAGAATTTACCTAATTGGAACAACAAAAAGAAAAATGAATAAAAAAAAACAATGAAAATACTTTAAGAGACCGGTGGTACAGCATTAAGCATAACAACATTCTCATCATAGGAATACAAGAAGGAGAAGAGAGAGAGCAAGGAATCGAAAACCTATTTGAAGAAACAATGGCGGGAAACTTCCCAGACATGGTGAAGGAAATAGACATACAAACAGAGGAAGCTCAGAAATTCCCAAACAAAATGAATCCAAAGAGGCCCACAACAAGACACACCATAGGTAAAATGGCAAAGGTTAAAGACAGAGAGAATCCTAAAAACAGCAAGAGAAAGACAGCCAGTCAATTACAAGGGAGCTCCCATAAGACTATCAGCTGACTTTTCTACAGAAACTTTGCAGGCCAGAAGAGAGGGGCAGGAAACATTCAAATTGATGATAAACAAAGGTATACAACCAATTTTGCTCTACCCAGCAAGGCTCTCATTTAAAATTGAAGGTGAGATAAAGAGCTGCCAAGACAAGAATAAGCTAAATAAATTTATTACCACCAAACCAGTATTGCAGGAAATGTTAAAAAACAAAACAAAACAAAAAACAAACAAACACAAAAAAGGCTTCCTTAAACAGGAGAAAGGTGGAAACTAACTAAGGAAGACCAGAATTATGAATAATAAAGTGGTAATAACTATGTGCTCATCAATAGTCACTTCAAATGTAAATGGATTAAATGCTCCAATAAAAAGACATAGCATGGCTGAGTGGATAAGAAGACCCATGCATATGCTGTTTACAAGAGACCCACCTCAGATCAAAAGACACACACAGACTGAAAGCAAAGGGAAGGAATAAAATATTTCACACAAATGGAAACGAGAACACTGCTGGAGTAGTAATACTTACATCGGACAAAATAAACTTTAAAATGAAGAGCTATAATATAAGTCAAAGAAGGGTACTACATAAGAATAAAAGGAGTGATACAAAAAGAGGACATAACCCTAGTAAACATCTATGAACCCAACATAGGAGGACCTAAATAAATAAAACAGATATTGATCAAAATAAAGACAGAGATCAACCATAACACAATTATACTAGAAGACTTCAACACCACGCTGACACCAATGGACAGATCCTCCAGACAGAAAATCAGTACAGAAACATTAGCCTTAAATGACACATTAGAGCATTTAGATTTAATTGATATTTGTAGAGCATTTCACCCCAAAGCAGCAGAATATACATTCTTTTCAAGAGTACTTGGAACATTTTCTAAGATAAACCACATGCTAGGCCACAAAACAAGTTTCAATAAATTTAAGCAGACTAAAATCATGTCAAGCATCTTATCTTACAACAGTGCTATGAAACCAGACTTCAATTACAAGAAAACCAGAAAACACACAAACACATGGAGGCTGAATAACGTGTTACTAAACAATGAAAGGGTCAACAATGAGATCAAAGAAGAAATCAAAAGATATCTTGAGACAAATGAAAATGAAAACACAATGACACTAAATCTATGGGATGCAGCATAAACAGTTCTAAAAGGGAAATTTAGAGCAATGCAGGCCTACCTAAGGAAATAAGAAAAATTTTAAATCAACAGCCTATCCTTATACATAAGGGAGCTGGAAAAAGAACAGAAAATAGTCCAAAGGGAGTACAAGAAAGCAAATAATAAAGATCAGAGCAAAGCAATACTATCAATGCAAAACTATCAATGAAACCAAGAACCGTTTTTTTCACAAGATAAACAAAATTGAAAAACTTTAGCCAGACTCATAAAGAAAAATAGAGAGAGGACACAAATCAATAAAATCAGAAATGAAAGAGAAGTGACAACAGACACCCAAAAATAAAAAAAAAAGAATAAAAAAAGAATATACAAGCATCTATATGCCAACAAATTAGACAATATGGGAGAAATGGATAAATTTCTAGAAGCATACAATCTTCCAAGGCTGAATCAAGAATAGAAAATCTGAACACACTGATTACTACCAATGAAATTGAATCAGAAATCAAGAAGCTCCCAACAAACTAAAGCCCTGGACCAGATGGCGTCACAGGTGAATTTTACCAAATATTCAAAAAAATAACTCACCTATTCTCCTCAAAAATTCCAAAAAAAAAAAAAAAAAAAAAAAAAAAATCCGGAAGGAGAGAAGGCTCCCACACTTATTTTACGAAGACACCATCACTCAGATAAAAAAAAAAAAAAAAAAGACACTACAAAAATAAGAAAACTATAGGCCAATATCCCTAATAAACATACATGCAAAAATCCTCAACAAAATATTAGCAAACCAAATTCAGCAATACATTAAAAAGATCATACACCATGACCAAGTGGGATTCATTCCTGGTATGCAAGGTTGTTTCAATATCTACAAAACAATTAACATGATACACCACATTGACAAAATGAAAAATAAAAAACATATGGTCATATCAATAGATAGAGGAAAAACATTTGACAAAATCCAGTATCCATTTATGATAAAAACTCTGAGCAAAGTGGAAATAGAGGTATCATATCTCAACATACTAAAGGCCATATATGATAAACCCACAGCTAACATCATACTCAATGGGGAAAAGATAAAACAATTTCCCTTAAGATCAGGAACAAGACAAGGTTGTCCACTTTCATCACTCTTATTCAACATAGTTCTGGAAGTTCTAGCCACAGCAATCAGACAAAAAACAAAACAAAAACAAAAAGAAAGAAAAGACATCCAAATTGGAAAGAAGAGAATAAAATATTGTCATTATACGCAGATGGCATGATACTATATAGACAGAATCACAAAAAATTATTAGAAATGATAAATGAATCTAGTAAAGTAGCAGGGTACAAAAATCATTATTCAGAATCAGTTGCATTTGTATACACCGATAAGAAACTATAAGACAGAGAAATTAAGAAAACAATCCCATTCACAATTGCTTCAAAAACAAAATACTTAGGAATAAATTTAACCAAGGAAGTAAAAGACCTGTACGCAGAAAATTAGAAGACTCTGAAGAGAGAAATTAGAGAAGATACAAATAAATGGAAACATACACAATGTTCATGGATAGGAAGAATTCATATACTTAAAATGTCCAGACTACCTAAGGCAATACATAGATTCAATGCAATCCCTATCAAATTGCCAATGACATTTTTCATAAAACTAGAACGCATGATCCTAAAATTTATAGGGAACCATAAAAGACCCCGAATAGCCACCATGATCTTGAGAAATAAGAACAAAGTGGGAGGTATCACACTACCTGACACCAAATCCTACTAAAAGGCTATAGTAATCAAAACAGCAGGGTACTGGCATAAAACCAGATGTATAGATGGATGGAACAGAATAGAAATAAATCCATGCTTATATGTTCATGTAATCTATGACAATGGAAGCAAGAATTTAATTGGTGCAAAAACAGTCTATTTAATAAGTGATGCTGGAAAAACTGGACAAAAATGCAAAAAAATGAAGGTGGACTACCTTTTATGCCCTATACAAGAATAAACTTAAAATGGATTAAAGACTTGAATGTAAGACCCGAAACCATAAAACTCTTAGAAAAAATATAAGAAGTAAATTTGCAGACATTACCCTTAGTAATATTTTTACTTATATATTTTCTTGGACAAGGAAAGCAAAAGAAAAAATAAAAACATAAGATTACATCAAACTAAAAAGTTTTTTCATAGCAAAGGAAACTGTCAATAAAACAAAAAGGCATCCTACTGAATGGTAGAAGATATTTGCCAATGATATATCTGATAAGGGTTTAATATCGAAAATTTTTTAAAACTTCATACAACTCAACAGCAAAAAACAAACAACTCAATTAAAAAATGGGCAGAGGACATGAAGAGAGATTTCTCTAAAAAGGACATACAGATGGTCAAGAGATATATGACAAAATGATCAACCTCACTAATCATTAGAGAAATGCAAATAAAAACCCTAATGAGATATCACCTCACCTGGTCAGAATGGCTATCTTCAATAACTCAACAAACAACAAGTGCTGGCGAGGATGAGGAGAAAAGGGATCCCTCATGCACCGCTGGTGTGATTGCAGACTGGTGCAGCCACTATGGAAAACAGTGTGGAGGGGCCTTAAAAATTTGAAAATGTAACTACCTTATGACCCAGTAATTCCACTCCTGCATATCTATCCAAAGAAACTCAAAACACTAATTTGAAAAGAAATATAGGCATCCCTATGTTTATTGGAGCACTATTCACGATAGCCAAGACATGGAATCAACTGATATGCCCATTCACAGACGATTGGATAAAGAAACTGTGGTGCATTTATACAATGGAGTATTACTCGGTCATAAAGAAGAATGAAATCTTACCATTTGCAATGACATGGATGAGCACAGAAAATATTATGCTAAGTGAAATAAGTCACATGGAGAAAGACAAATACCATATGATCTCACTTACATGTGGATTCTAAAGAGAATAAAAAACAAAATAGAAATAGACTCAGAGATATAGAGGGGTAAATAACTGATGTTTGCTACATGGGAGTGGGGTGGGGTGGTGGAGAACGTGAAGGGATTAGAAAGTACAAAATAGTAGTCACAATATAGCCACAGGGATATGAAAAACAGTTTGGAGAATATAATCAATAACATTGTAAAGATTATCTAAGGCGACAGATGGGCACTGGATTTATTAGGAAGACCACTTCATAGATTATGAAGATGCCTGACCACTGTGCTGTACACTGAAGTTGAAATTGAATATGGAACGTCAACTATAATTTGTATATACATATAGTAACTATAATATGTATATATATATATATATATATATATATATATATATATATATGTGTGTGTGTGTGTGTGTGTGTCACAGGATTTGGAGCACAGCATAGGGAATATAGTCAATGGAATTGTAACAGATTTGTATGATGTCAGAGGGGTAGTAGATTGGGGGGATTATTACTTTGTGAGGGTGTAAATGTATATCTATTGCATTGTTTTGTACACCTCAAATTAATTTAAAAAAAACTGTAACGCATTAGATATCGTAATAAACCCCAGCAATATTTTATCAAAGAGTTTCATAGTGCTTTGATCTATGTATGTATGTGAACATTGTTTATAATTGAATTGATTATAAACATGAATTACCTTGGCCTCCACTAAATATTCTGTGCCCTTCAGATCAAGTTCACAAGGCAAAAAAACTTATTTGTTAGTTTTTTGGTCCATAAACCATGATTTTCTCCCTGCTGCATATAAATTAAGATAATTATTATTCTTAAGGTTTTCTCTTTTTTTTTTTCCTTTTTGTACCTGTCTGGACATTTAAAAATTTCAGTGGAAACACACATGATCAAGTATTCTGCAGTGAGCTGTAGGTCACCCATTCAGGTGGGAAGACAGAGAGTGATGCTGGCTTCAGGGTAATGTGTGAATACGTATCAATATCTAAAACTACATTTACACATTTGTAAAATGCATACCTTTTTTTATTAAACAATTAACACAGTTTAATGATTACATGCGGCACTCCTTCCTGATTTGTTTAAATCCATTAGGATTAGAAAGTTCCTTAAAAATACAAATACTCTGGGTATTGATTTGTAGGATTTTCAAATATAATAATCATTTGAAAATCTAAACAAACCAATTAAAAAAATAACATCATGATAAAATAAAGAAATATATATATATATATATATATATATATATATATATATATATATATTTAAGAGCAATTGTTATTGAAAAAATAAGTAACTAAATATCGTGCATTTCATGGTCTTTCACTCATATACAGCATTTATGTAAAAATATTTTCTAATCCTATCAAAAATTTCACTGTTTGCATATCTTCCTATTTCATATATCTCTTGAGTATATTGCTTTTCTTGCTCTTTTTGTTCTTTTTTTCTCTTTTTATTTAATTTTAGATTCTCATTAAAATATAGCTAACATACATTACTATATTAGTTTCAGGTACAAACCATACTTGTTCAACATTTATACACCTAAAGAAGTGATCACCATGATAACATCCAGCAAACATCTGACACTGTATGATGGAATCACAATATTATTGACTATATTTCCTATGCTGTACATTGTATTCCCATGACTTACTTGTTTTATACCTGGGCATTTGAACCTCTTATTCCCGTTTGCCTCCCCCCCTTGTTAACTATAATTTTCAATTATAGTTGACATTCAATATTATTTTATATTAATTTCAAGTATCTAGAATAGTGCTTAGACATTTATATAATTTAAGAAGTAATCCCTCTGACTAGTCTAGTACCAAGATTAATCTACCCAGCAAAACTATCGTTTAGAATTGAAGGACAGATAAAGAGCTTCCCAGACAAGAAAAAGCTAAAGGAGTTCATCGCCACCAAACCAGTATTACAAGGAATGTTAGTTCTTTAATATGGAAAAAAAGAAAAAAAGATCAAAATTTTGAATAATAAAATGGCAATTTAAGTATATATATATACATATATATATATGTACATATATATATGTATATATATATGTGTATATATATATATAATTGCTTTCAATAATTGCTTTCAGTGAATTGTATTAAATGCTCCACTCAAAAGACATAGGAGGTCTGAATGGATAAGAAAACAAAACCATTACATATGATGCCTACAGGAGAATCACCTCAGATTGAAGGACACACACACAGATAGAAAGTAAAAGGATAGAAAAAGATATTTCATGAAAATGGGGGGAAAAAAAAGCTGGAGTAGCAATACTTATACTAGATACAATAGATATTAAAACAAAGGCTATAACAAGTGACAAAGAAGGACCCAGTAATCCCACTTCAGGATATTTATATGAAGAAACTGAAGCGCTACTATGCATCCATACATTCATTGCAGCATTGTTTACAAAGGTCAAGATGTGGAGACAGCCTGGGTGTCTGTCGATGGAAGAATGAATAAAGAGTAGGTGGTACATATATATAATAGAATATTGCTTGGCCATTGAAGGGAACAGATTCTTGCCATCCGTGGAAGCATGGATGTACGTGGAGTGTATTGTGCTGAGTGGAGTATGTCAGACAGTGAAAGACAGATGCAATGTGATTTCACTTAATGTAGAATCTCAAGATCAAAATAAGCAAACTAAGAGAAACAAACTCACAGATAAAGAAAACATTTTGATGGTTGCCAGATGGGAGGGAGTTTGGGTGGTGGGTAAAACGGAAAAGGGATTAAGAAGTACAAATTTGTTGTTAAAAAGTAATGGGAATGTAGGGTACAGCATAAGGCATATAATCAGTAATATGGTAATAACTACCCTGTTTCCTCAAAAACAAAACCTAGCAGGACCATCAGCTCTAATGCGTCTTTTGGAGCAAAAATTAATATGAGACCTGGTCTTATATTATTGGAAAATAATACCAGATCTTATATTAATTTTTGCTTCAAAAGACACATTAGAGTTGATGGTCCGGCGAGGTCTTATTTTCGGGGAAACACGGTGTGATGTAAGATGAGAACTAGATTTATCAGGATGATAAATGGGAGATGGGTGGCGGGGGCGGGGTGAAAAATGTAAAGGGATTAAGAAGTACAGATTGGTGGTTACAAAATAGTCATGGGGATGTAAGTTAAAGCGTAGGGAAATTCATACCTTTTTATTTATTCATGCAACAAATATTACCTCTATATCTATTGTGATTAAAAAATGTGATAGCTTCTAGGTATAAAATGGTAAATAAAACAGGAAAGGTCTTACAACGTAACCTAATGAATCAAGCAGCAAACAACTTAAAAAGAAACAAACTCACCCAGAAAAACTGTCTTGAAAATATTTCTTTTTCTCTGTCTCTCTCCCTTCCTTCCTTATTTTTTTCCTTCCTTCCTTCCTTCCTTCCTTCCTTCCTTCCTTCCTTCCTTCCTTCCTTCCTTCCTTCCTTCCTTCCTTCTTTCCTTCCTTCTTTCCTTCTCCCCTCCTTCCCTCCTTTCTTTCCTTCTATCTTTCTTTTCATATCATTTTAGGATTTTTTCTTTTCTGATTTCCTTTCTAACCTTTCTTTCCTTCTATTGCGGCACCTGTAACACTCTGCTTATAAACCTCCATTTTTACTTCTGTTTTCACTTAGTTTGTAATAAGTACGCACGATCATCACAACTATGTCTAATCGAAGTACAAATTGACACCAGGGGCCTAAATTCCCTTTTAATGAGAGAATATGGGCATTAGTGAATTCATTTGGTGATATTTATTCGTCTATGCATATTCCTTTAATGTATTTCCAATTTCTAAGATACATTTCAAATAGTTTAAGTTACTGAAGAGTTAACAATGGGGAAGTAACAAGAAACCTTGGCAAAGTTGCTCGATAACATAACTCCAAGCAGAAACATACATGTTTAGTCAGGACGGAGGGTATAAACCTGTAATATAACAAACAGAAAGTATTATCTTGTGAGGATGAAAGAACTCCATGTGTGATGTGAATAAAAAAATATAATAGCTAAATCTATTGGTAACGTTTGATGATCGCAAACATATACATATTAAAGATAATCACAGCAGTGTGCGTTTTCATGTCCAGTACAGTATTTTATTTTTCATATCCAAAGAGCACTGTGTCCAACTTCAGCTTAAGGAACCAGTTACTTCAGGGATGCTGTGTTCTGAAAGTTCTCAGGTGAGTTTGTAATCAGGAACTTGAATGAATTTGAGATTTTGGTCCTTCCATGCAAGTATTTGCTATGTTTGTTTTGGGGTGGCATTATTTGATTTTCTTTTAGCTGAACAAAAAACAAACAAACAAAAAAACGTAAATAAAACAGAACTATAATTGTCTCCTTTTATCTGTCAGCGATCCGTTTCTATACTGCCCTACTGGATTCCTGAAACCTTATAAATGCCATGTGTTTTGTTCCTATAAATACATATCATAAAGTTTGTTTGTTTTTTAAATTAGGCACAGAAACAATAATGGATAACAAAATAGAATAACTATAAAAATATATGATAAGTTGTGGGAATATGGTGCCTCTCTTTCTCCAAGTATCTTATTGTACCTGTCTCACTCTTCTTCTTCTTGTGATAATGTGAGATGACACAATGTCTGTATGATGAGATGAAGAGACGAGGAAAGTTCCATTTAATATTTTCAGACCATGGTCGATAGCGGGGTACTGAAAGCAAAACTATGGCTAAGCACGAACAATTGTACCTTCCCCTGATGTTCCCAAAGAGCACACACTTTCTGCCCTTTAGGTATTTGTTCATGTGATTTGTGTCATTGTGCTTAAAATGCCAGACCATTTAGAAAAAGACAAAAAACTGGGTCTTCCTAAAGTGGTAAGTTCCCTCCTCAGTGTAACAAAGCTTATTCTATAAGGAACTAGCCAGTATCTGCCATAGTTTAACATTTTTTAAATGTTTGTCTGCCAACAGAATTTTGACAGGATGCTGAAAAAAAAAAATACACCTCAGAATTAAATGCGACTTGTTTATCCCATCATACAGTGACTCATACACAAATCTTCAGATTATTCACTTTTGCTTGACTCTTTTATCAAAACTAAGACACTTAAGTACAAATCTAGTTGCAAATAAAAATTGGGAAAATACATTTAATACCGTATTTTAGTTTCAAAAGATCACTCTGGATTAGTGCTTTTCTTAGTATAGATACATCTCCTGTATCGTTCACTCACAGGCTGTCAACATGAAAGTTAACTCTACTTAGATGTCTCAAAAATTGTTACTCCCATGTGAAAATATAAAAATTTAATCCAATGCCGTCATTAAAATATTTAATAAATACAGGAAGCTAATAGTTATTATACATACAGTACTCTACATTGTGGACGGACGTTTGATAATGAAGACCAGCTGAGGCATCCAGCAGTGAGTAAAATAAAATGTCATTCGTGAGTTAAAAGACACTACAGCCAAAATTACAGTGTACATAGCAGTACATCTTTGTATAGTTTTCAATATGCAGAGGGGGAAAACTAAAATTATAAAATTGAAATTAAAAAAGAGGATTCAGACTTTATAAAATTGTCCCTAATGTTTCTAATGAAAAACATAGTTATTGATAAAGGGTGCTATGATTCATGAATCAACTAATCAGGTTCACACGTTATCACTTTCAAACATGTTAACTTCTCAATCATTGATTTACTTTTTTAAGCTTATGTTTAGGTTGAGATTCATTATTCCGTACACCATAAAACAGTGAGAATGTGATAAACTGTTTGTCTGAGATCAGAAACTCTTTTCATCCTGCTGGAGAAAGTTAATGCCCTTTTAAGTTAAATTTGTTAACAGATAACCATTCTTTCTGTGAGCCTCCAGACAGGAGGCGGGGCAGCCTTGTAAGACCCAAGCACGGATTTAGGTGGGCGTTATGCTATATAATATATGTTGTCTTCTTTCTCTTTCTTCACAGCCATTTCATAAGTTCTGCATAATTATATCAATGTTATAGATGAGAAAACAAATGTTTACCATGTTAACATAACTTTTTCAAAGCCATAAAAAATACTGGTTGAAATACAAGTGTGTAATTTCAAAGTCTTTCTGACATTAACATCACCAAATCCCCTATGCTATCGAGTCTGATTGTCACCGATTCATTGCTGTTTAACTGAACAGAAACTCTACAACAATCACGAGGAGTGAGACGTTGGCACAGATGCAGATCTGCCAGTAGACCCCACTTTGCTCTCAATACCTGGGTGTCTCATTTAGTCTGACCTTGTCCTAGTAAAAATTCAAGAAATAAGTGGTTGAGATAACCTTGTTACATATAAAAACAATAGAAATGTTGTCTGAACTTAATTTTCTTACAGCGTTCAGAAATATTAGCCAGCTGAGAACTTTCCAAACAAGATTCTCTGAACATCACAACTTGGCTGAGTGTCAGCAATGGTTCAGTTAGAAAAATAGGTACATTATTTAGTGTACACCTTATACACCAAACCCCACAGTTGGGGGCATCCTGCATAAATGTGTTATTATTAAATGCTGTGACCTGGGGGTCATGCTTAGTGATTTTATTCAAAATATATTCAATGTTAATTTCTGGAATAAAAACTAAAGACTTGTAAAATAAAATAATCTCTCAATACAGCATGCTAGCAACAACTGTGTTAGTTTTCTTATACTATAGAGTTGGTTTTTTTTTTTCTTATTGTGAAATATATATAGGAAATTATGAACACATCAAAAAGTTATAAAACTTTTCTCTCCTATTTCAAGTAATGCTATACAGTTAGAACTTAGATAGCAAAACACTCATGCACCAAAAATATACTCAGCAAAAATGTGAATAGATATAGTCAATTTATATTTAACTGGAAATGAAAACATGATTGATGTCATATATAAATATATATTTGGAGAGATTATTTCCATGTATCTTTAACATTATTTACATGCCTGGCTGTAGGATTTTATTTTAAACAACATATTCAGCATATAGCCATTAAAGATTAGTAAATACAGATGTTAAAGTTGGATCATTAATAATATTTATAAGTGACAAATATAGAAAATCAAAACTAAATTATACCTGACAACTGAAAAATCAGTGTGAGAAAAGTAGAAAAAAAGAGAGGGGGAACCAGCCTCGGTGGTGACCCTAGTCACTGAAGCAAGATGGTCTAGTGGATGGATCCTGAAAAAAACAAGGTAATATGATGGTGCAATTGCAAAATATTCCAATATCTGAATTCCATAAAGTACCTCAAGTGTTTTAATATTTTCTTTCTTTGAAAGATGTACTGTGGCTTCTAATGATTGATGGCTAAAGGCACAAAGTAGATATTATTGCAAAATGGTGGGAGAAATAACACAAAGGAAATATCTTGATCTAAAATGTAGCATCTCATAAAAATATATTTGTCAATTTAATAGCATTTTGATGGATGAATCAAAATTGTATTAGAAATTAATCTTTGAATTCACTATTGCACCACAGGTGAGTATTGAGACTTTAAAGTAGGATATATCTGGGTTCAAATTCATTTCGATGATTCTACAGATATGAACTTTGGGGAGGTATTTAAACATCCTATACTTCACTTCCTTCATCTGTAAATTGGAATAATAATACATATCTCACTGGATTGTTTGATAGATAAACAACACATTTAAAACTACATCTTATGGTTATTGTGAAGATTAAATTATCTATGGATATTTTATTAGCTCACTGCTTGTGCACAGTAAAATCTTCTAGCATTCCAATGTGTGTCCTTATTACCAGTGTTTACCACTTCATTTTATATGGTAGCCTCATAGTTACCCAAAGCCTGAAAACAACCTTGAAGAAAGAAACTGGTGAGGTAACTGTATGAATTCCATATATAGTCACTAATTAGCAGAGAAGTTAAAGTACCTTTTTAAAACAAAACAAAAAAATCATTGTTTTTATTTTGTCTGTGTGGAAGAATTTCCGGTCCTCCACCCAATTCCCGGTGCTTTGCACAAATCCACCCATTCACTAAGATAACGAAAATAAATGATTTTTAACAAAACTTATAATGGAATAAAAAAACAGGTAATACTTCACCTTAGAAAAGCAGAGGGACTGTGCTAATTGTCATGGAAATGATTGACTCTGGATGGTTATTCTGTGCTAGCCAACATAAATCCTCTATGACTGACTGCATGTGGAAGGGACTTGTGACGGACTGAATTGTCCTGCCAAAAGTTGTATGTTGAAGCCCTAGCTCCCAGAGAACCTCAAACTGTGACTCCCTTTGGAAGGAGGGCCTTTAAAGAGGTGGTTCAGTTAAACTGAGGTTATTAGTGTGCATCCTAATTCAACCTGACTGGTGTTCTTACAGAGGCAAACATTTAGACACACAAAATGACACCGGGAATATGGACACACAGATGAAAGACCATTTGAGGAAAGTGAGAGGGTGAGCCTTTGCAAGCCAAGGAGACAGGCCGACACCTTGATCTTGGATTTCCAACCTCCAAAAATATGAGAAAATACATTTCTATTCAGCCACCCAGGCTGTAGAATTTTATTCTGGCATCCCCAGCAAATTAATACACAACCCATCCAAATGATAGCAAAAAATAACAAGAAGAAGCAGGTAAGAGCAGGTGGGGTGCAAGCTGGATGTGTTGGACCAGGGATGCAGGAATGTGGAGGAGGTGAGAATAGAGGGGTTAATGATAGAAGAGTCATTGAATCAAACAATTTTAATTGTACCCCTATGCCCGCACGGTATCCCAATCCTCCTCTCTCTGTCATACATTTCCCACATTACTGACCACCTTCCAACATACTCTATAACAGATTTCTTTTTATCTTTACTGTCTCCACATCCCCAATAACAAGGAGGGCTTCAACATTACTTTACTTTCCTGCCTAGTTTCCTTTTCAATGATTTGTATTCAGCCCCTAGACATGGCAGTGTGGACCCATAGAGAGAACCGACAACTACGGTGGCCCTGAAAGCCAAAAGCATTTGAATGAGCTGTATAGTTTGGGAAAGACCCTTCCCATTCCAAGACAGAATAATTATCAGCTGTCTCAAAGGACCCCTTACGTTGACATAAACAATTATTTTGAAAAAGTATATTTCTACTGATGAGCTAACAGAAAGAAACTTAACCCTTACTCTTTCTGATGTTAATGACTTATGAGGGAGTTTGTATTAGAATAATTAAAAATAAGAATTAAAGCATAGATAATAAAATTAAAAGAACTGAAATAATTACTATGGTAATTTTTGCATCTATGCATTTTAATTTTGAAAATCTAATCTATGTTAAGGTGAAATATATATTATGCATGTTTACTCATTCCCAAAATTTAATCTAGTGAAAAAGACAAAAAAAATAGCAAGCATGAAATTACTAGAGCGGGACCAAGTAATTAGCTAATTGCTAGATGATATAGAACTGTCTGTAGGCAATATGCAATTTCAGAAATTGTCACATCAGAGAAGTGAGAATTAATGTTTTCCTTACACGAGCAAAGATTAAGATGTTCTAGGAGAAAGCCATAGAGGGGAGAACAGACGTGGACTCTATGTCTATGGATGGATGGATCAAAGGTGTTTTTTGTTTGTTTGCTTGTTTTTGCAGGAGAATAGTGTTATAAAATGTTGGGTAGTAACTTACCAATTCATGGAAGACATTGGCTTTCACAGTACAGAGTCGGAATCAATGCAGACTCTATTTAAGGGATGCCAATCATGGCAATGCATTATAGGATGGCCAATATAATAACACTGTCCAATTAGAAGAGTTTGTTCAGAACAAAATATATAAGAAAATAAATCATCCTCATATGAAGGTGAATGGGAGGAACTGAGCTTAAGGAGTGAGAAAAGCAGTAAGAACAGTAATCTTGAATATTGTCAAGATCAAGCAATAAAATCAAACCACTTCAAACAGCATTAATTTCACTCTATTTTTTAAATCAAATGCCAGTCATGTGTTCATGACTTTATTGTGGTTTATATAAAAACTGCACTCTGGACTGTCTTTTTCCCCACTAAGATCAACACACTAGCACTTTCTTGTCACCTCCCAGTCTCCTACAAGACATTCAGTTCCTTCCCCGTCAATGCTACTGTGACAATTTAATTTATCATCCAATCAGGGACATTTCAGTTACTAATTATATTGGACTAGCAGGTATAAACTGGACTGTCTCATGCAAACGAGGAGGCAGGTTTGTCCTTTGTTCTTCTAGATGAGCTATCATTTGCCTCCCTCTAAAAACTCTTTTTCAAATACTCAGATATTGTTAATTTAAATATTTTTCTTTTCTACATTTGGTTGTATTGATCCTCCTCTACATTCTACCTAACATTCTAAGGTAGATTTGGGTTTTAAAAGTTGTGTGATGATTGAAAATATTTTATACTTGTTTTATTTTTACGTTTGGTAGCTCTGAGTTACCACTGTTGACTCCATTTAGAGGAGAAAATGTTCAAACCAAAGTGATAGCTAAACATCAGCCATTGAAGTACTTCAAAAATTAAAACTTAACTATTTATTTGTAACTGCCCATATGTTGTGGAAACAACATGAGTGTACAGCAAAAAAAAAAAAAAAAAACGAAAAAACAAAAAAACAAAAACAATTTTTCCAGGAAGTTTTTTTCAGAGCTTACAAAAGCTAATAGAATTCCTGCTTCACTTGGAAATTGCTAAAGAGATTCTTCTCTGGAACTACTGAAATTGTGGAATATCCAGCATTTGTGTTTTGTTTTGTCTGAGTTTTCCAGATGCCCTTAGTATCTGCATAGATGGAGAATGGTTTCTAGCAAATCAAGTGACATAAAATGCTTTGCTTAATTTATTATTGTACTGAAATGCTCTTTTGGATATTTGTTTTTCCTAGACACCAAAGAAAAGTCACAAGTTATTGAAAATATGTTGATAACCCACTTAATTATAGAATGTAATTTGTAATAACAAAAGTACACCATGAGCATAGTAAATAATATGACAATGATTATCTACTGTGTAGAACAGGCAATGAGTTTTCGTGATCAGATAGGGTAAGAATAATTATTATCAATAGCATTATGTTATAGTAATCAATATATAGGCGATAGATAATATAGCAATTTGAAAAGACTGACTTATGAGATGATAGACTTGAAATTTAGATTAAAGTTAATTGAAAATTTAAACAGCAATTACATAGGTATAAATGTTTGATTGAAAAAGTTTAGCAATAAAAGTTTTTTTTTTTATTTTAAAGTGGTTAAAATAAAAATAAAACTGCTATTATGAAGAAGACCATCAAAAACTGCATATATTTTATATTACTTATTTGACCATATGAAATGGTGTCATGCTTTATTATATGTAATGTAATTTACTCTAATTAAAATCCATTTCAGATTGGATTTAATCAAGAAATTCAGAAAACACCAAAGGCTCTATATTATATGCTACTGACATTTATAAACTGGAGAATTCCTATAGGTCAGTGTGTTATGAGCAAACCTGATGGAACAAATGCAACCCTAGTGAAAAATCTAACAGACAATTCATGGTTGCCCTGAATAATTATGATCTAAGAGTTCTAAGCCCCAGTATCCACGCTCTCTCTCAAAAAACTGGGGTGCAGTGATTTCCAAAACCTTCATAACAAGCACTGTGTCGCGTGAGAACCCTGGGGCCTCTTTAGGCTAAGCTGGAAGGCTTTTGAGAATCCTGATGATAACTAGGATCTTGGGCTTTGCAGAATGAGCAACAAAATGATTTGTGTTCCTGCTCTCTCTGCTAATACAGATGGGAAAATCTCATGGCTCGCAGTGTTTTGCAAACTTTTGACAGGCTGACAATCACCAAATCAAACTAGTGATAACTGAAATCATAGTGGGATATTTTAGAAAGCAGAGAAAAGAATCCTCGTTTTCTCTCTCCCACTTTTTCTCTGATGTGTGTGTGTGTGTGTGTGTGTGTGTGTGTGTGTGTGTGTGTGTGGAAACTATTTCCAATACATTATGTGAAGTTGGCAAAAAATATACCTAATTACAGCTATGCAGAGAAACTGTAACTATATGAATATCCCGTGTGTACTCAATCTGTACAATTTAGTTTTTCCAAAGTGGAAGTTGTGTTTTGCTGTTAAATATAAAAACAACACATTTGTATCTTTTAAAATACAGAGAATATTAAAGGGGAAAGGAAAATATCACATATTCCACAATTGCTGTTTTTATACATAATCTAAATACCATTTTACACGTGTGTGTGTGTGTGTCTGTGTGTGACTCTATCACGTTGCCTTCGTGACAAGAGAGTTCCATTTGCATAATACTCCTCAACGTTCTTTATTCATCATCCACTCATCCTCAGGGGAGGAGATGCAACATCATCTGACTGGTGTGTTTAGAATAAAAGATATATATATATATATGTGTGTATATATATGTGTGTGTGTATATATATATATATATATATATATATATATATATATATGTGAAACTGTAAGTTGGTCTATGTTAACTCTTCTTTCTGGGAGCTAGCTGGTCTGTAGTGAGTGTATTTTGATTCCTATCACTCATGCTGTCAATTTAGGGATGAAGGAGCTGCCCACAAATGAGAGACTATTGAGATTTACCACATAATTGGTAAATTTCTCCAAATTGGAGACTCAATATTACCAAGTCAACTGGACTATAGCAATTAACCTCATTCTAAAATCTCAGAAATAAATAGGTTATTTTGGCCTCAATTCTTCCTTACATGTATCTTTCAACTAGTTCATAATTGGAGAGGAAATCAGAAGTACTATTTTGGCATCACAAAACCCATATGATGAAGATGCTAATATATCCACCTACCTCTAGAGATGAGAAAACAGAGTACAAAGAGCTTAAATAACATGTCCAGAAACAAACAGGGAATAAATGAAGAGCTTGGATTCCTTTTTTGGTATATAACCTACTACATATAACCAATCCCCTATATATAATGTTCAATTTGTTTTCAATAATTTGATATTGTAAGCAAACAGTATATAACATACTAGCTGCGGAATATTTTTTTAAGAATTGTGACTTTCATTGTGACATTTTGTACATTACTGAAAGCTAGAGTTGTCCCAATGCTTTTTTCTTACTTACGGAAGATAATAATTCTGAATTATATGATTTCTAGGGGAAGCCTACTATCATTCTTTACATATATATTATATTGCATTATATTATATGATGTTGTATAATACATATGTATTATATCATATTAATTATATCATACTGTATTATGTTAATAATATTATATGTATTAACTTATACAATACTACCTACTTTGGTATCTCAGAGGTGATGTATCTCTTTTGCATCAGTTGGATGCTTAATTGTTCTTACTTTGAATTCTCCAATACAGGAGTCAGGAAACTTTTCCTATAAAGGACTAGATGGTAAATAATTGTGGGTTTGTGGGGCACAGTCTTAGTTGCAGCCATTGTAGGCAGCCATCGACATAAATGAATGGATATGTGAGGATTTGGCCCTCTGAGCCCAGTTTGCGAGGCCTGACATAATCTTGCATGTGATTCTGTCTTACATATGATCAAGAACCATGTGATTTCACTGATATATGGGATATAAAACTGAAAGCAACAAAGGAACAAGACAAACAAACAAAGAAATCAAAACTCATAGACACAGACAACAGTTTAGTGGTTACCAGAAGATAAGGGGAGAGGTGAGTAGTAGAAGGTTAACGGGATCAAATATATGGTGATGGAAGGAGAACTGACTCTGGGTGGTGAACACACATGTGATATAGAGATGATGTATTACAGAATTGTACACCTGGAATCTATGTAACTTTACTAACAATTGTCAGCCCAAAAAACTTTAATTAAAAAACAAAAAAAGAGACTTGCATATTGTAGGCAGATTCTTAATGGTTGTCGTAGTTGGGAGTGTAGACTTTGGAGCCAGAGTGTTTGCATTAATCTCATGGTTTTATCTTAAAAGCAGGAATACTAATAGTTCCTACATCATAGAATTGTTGGGAGGATAACAATGAATCAATGATGTGATATAATTAGAGTTGTTCAAATAAATGAGCTCTATAAGGGCATGCAGCTATAAATATTATTGTACTCATTTATATTTTATGCTTAATATCTATTTATATCAAGTATAATGAGCTGTTGAATTTTCTACTATCACATTTCATAGATTTGTATCAATTCATAGAACTTTATGTTATTTAGATTTGGTTTACATTTTACGAGGACAAGTACATTTAAATCCATCAGGGATAATAATTTCACAGTTTGGTCTGTTATATTGATGAGTAAAACTCAGGAATTCTCTGTTAGCTTTCCTCTTCTACTCCATAATAGGAACAAACCTGAATTTATAAACTTTCCATTGCTGAGCCACTTTATATAGCCACTGTTCGTTGAATGTGAAGTGGTTTCATTTATAACTACTATGTTTTCAAATCTGTGCAACGATTCAGAACTGCATCAATTTTTCAGGACAGAGAGTACCAAAAACTATCAATTATTATCATGGTAATGAATAAATATCCAATATATTTAGGCTCCAAATAAAAGTGCCATTAGTCTGTAAAACTTAAACCAACTCTAATCTATTTTTCAAAATCATAATGATATAATATGTTGCAGAGGAAAGTAATATTTGTATTTCTCAAAACACTTTTACAGAAAAAAAAAATTCTCTTTAGAGTATAAAATCATACCACAATAAACAGAAATTGTGATATATCTTCATTGCCTCCTTTCGTACACGTCCTTCAGTAAAACATAGTGATGGTGAGGGTGGTATTAAATTAGTAGTTGTTGACTTACTGATTCTTTAGAAAAGTTGAAAATGAAAGAAAGTTAAAGAAACTATGACTTTTCAGGACAGGTGACTGTAGCATTTTAACAATGTTAAACAGGAAGAATTTTACAAAAAAATAATATTCATTTTTTTATGCTGAAATGGTCACTTATGATTTCACATCTCTATCTCTTTAATATCAAGAATTTTTACTTTATATTGTACATTATGTACCGGAGAACTTATTTCATGTATATTTATATTCTATAGGTAAAATTTCCTAGACCTCATTATTCTCTGTGTGTCTTTGATTCTACTGCACTTGCTTTCAACTATTACACTGAATTTATTCTTAGAGAAAAATATAGAGATAGCTTGTATTATTCCAAAGCAGGGCAAAAAAAGTATTCACAATGATGACATATTCACTTCTACATATAAGTAAAAACAAATCATTTCAATTATACAACAATGAGCCTACTCAATTTTGGTTCAGGACTTTTCAGATTTCTGATTACTTTTGATTCTACTTTCCATTTGCAACAGCAAATTAAATATAGCAGAAACGCATGCCTGCCATTTTATATATTCTTCTCCAACAAATTCACCTATAGAGGTAAGGTATTTAATATTTCTATCATGACAACCATCAAAAACAATATCTATGCAGTCATAACTTTGAAAATCTTAAAGAAACACACATACAGACTCCGGCAAACATAAATGCATATATGTTAGATCTAATGGGCATATGAGACAATATAGGTGTCTATTTTTTGCTAACATAATCAAGAAACTGAACAATTATTAGTGACATAGGATAAATACAGTTTAGCTTGGTAGTTGTTTGACAACTCATAATCTGTATACTTCTAATATTGAATTTTTTTCAATATGTAAATTTGATAAGCCCCAACTTTAATCTGATCTGTGGTTCATTTATAAAACTACACGTTTTAGAAGAATGTACATGAACTAAAACTGTGGCATTGCATACATTAATGAAAGGCTTTGAAAATTAAAAGATGTTCTAACCCCAAATAGAGATGAACCCTCGTGTCTTCCCTCTTCTCAGATCATTTCAATTCACTAACTTTCTGATGCAGTAACTAAGCTGATGTATTGTAACATTAAGTAACTGAGTTGTAAAACCTGATAATTTAATAGAGTGTTCAGGTATACACATTGTATCCCACGTAAAAATTAAATATAATTGGTTATATTAAAGTTACAATCTATGAATTTAAAATTTAGGTTTGCAGGGTACATAGCAAAACTATTAAGTTTCCCAGGTTTTCAGGTAAAATTATATCTGTGGTCATGTTCATAAAGAAAAAAAAAATTACTCCCAGCATATGATTCTTATTTCTAAACTGTGCTTCAATGATAACGAATGAAGTTACTACTTAAGGAATAGGTCATAATAAATGCTGTTTAATGTAAATATATTAATCTATAAATGTTATTGTCTCAAATAAAATTTGTAGTAAATGCAATAAAATCAGGCATATGGATTCTGGTATCCAAATCTAATGGATGGCTTTACCTACAATCTAATGGATGGGCTTACAAATGCATTCATTAAACATCATTGAGGTGCACTGAATTTCCTTTGAAAAAATGAATATGAAACCATCATGATCTATTTGAAAATAACTTCAAACTAGAGAGTAACTTTTCTTGCTTTCCATTTACTGCAATACCTTATTATAGATTTATAATGAATTTGGATAAAGCTATGTTGTGAAGCACGCATTTATTTCTGATACTTCACAGAATATCCAAATACAATTATTTTCCATTAATTAGAAATATTCATGCATTATTTAATTAAAAAGCTATCCAACCACTATGTCTGTGGGGTGCCTGCGCCTCTAAAGCTGGATACCAGCAGCTAATGAGGTGACCTTGATGAGCCTATGCTCATCAAGATTGGATTATTGTTTAGACATAGAAAAATGGAAAGACTCAATCTGCATGAAAATGGAAACAATTATTAGTGTATACTTTTTTTATTTGACTATAGAATTTTGATTTTTGGGGGGGCTAAATTTCTAGGTTAGGAAGTTGCCAAAAGTTAATTTTCAGAAATTATTTTTTTTCATATAAATGTGTAGCCCTGAAAAGGCTGACTAAGGTTAACTTGGGGGATGGCTTAAATGGTCTCTACATATCAATGATATACTTTCTGTCAGGTAAAAAATTATTCAAGCCACATTTGTAATTTGAAATTTTCTAGTAGCCACACTGGAAGAGCAAAACATGTGAAATTAACTGTGGTACTACATAGATTTTATTGTTAACAATATCCAAAACATGATCATTCCAAAATGCAGTACAAAAATTGTTAATGGATGGTTTACATTCTGTTTTCCATACCAAAAATTCAAAAGCTGTGTACATTTTCAATTGATAGCACATTTAAATTTGAACACTAAATTTTCAACAGTTAAAGTGAAATGTAGTCCTAGCAAAACAATAGTTATGTTTTGCTATAGTTATGTACAGAAAAAAAAGAAACAAAACTATTTTATATTGCTTCACTTTATATATTAAACTTTAAATAAATTTAAATTAAGTTAAGAATTCATTTTTTTCAGTTGCACTAGCCACATTTCAACTATTCCATAGTTATGTGTGTATTGTGCTATATGCTACCAAAATGGACAGTACAGTGCTCAATGAGGTAACATAAGGAAATTTGATTCTATTTCTTGATTAATTTATAATATTTAATTAAACACAATCACAGTGTAATATTTCTAAGTTTATGAAGTGTATAGTCTTTCTACAATGGTAGTCTCTAAAATGCATTAATATTCACTATAAATCAGAATAGTAATGCTATGATAACAGCATAGCCTTTTATTCTTTTTTAAAATATATGCAGATACATAATTGCCATTTTTAAGGGACTAATTCAATTATCTCTGAAATAATTTAATTTGAATTTTATTAATATAACATTATTCAGAGACTCAATTTATAAAATGACCACGTTCAACAAACAAGAGAGCAGGATTTCAATACTATTATGTGACAGAGCAGAGAACATTACCAAGAGCATCGCTTTGTCTAAAAAGATTAGTAGACTGTCAGAAGGAAAAAGCATGGCAATGAACATAGAAAGCAATTAAACAAAACTTACTGATCACAGCATCCCTGTTTCCCTTACACAATACAGCCATCTGATATGAACTCTGTGCCTTAAGGAAACGCTACTACAAAGATCGAGGAAACAGAAAATTACGAATTAAATACATGAATATTAAAGTATTCCTTTGCCTTTCTATAATTGTTTTTTTCTGAATTCAATATAACTTCATATGAAAAGACACAAAATTTATGATAAAACATTAAATTAATTTAACTCCATATGAAGGGAAGAAAAAAAAAACCTCGGGAGAGAGAAATTGAAAACAGCAATACAAGAGAAAAGAAATAATCAATTACTGGAGGAACTAGTGGGAATATATTATTCAAGGCCAAGTTAAAATTAATAAAAATGTGAAGGAATATAGGCAGATATATTACTTTCAGGAAATTGAATTACATGGAGAAAAAACCAGCATTGTGACTGAAATCAAAATATTTGATTTAAATGCTACTGCTACTTAATACAGCCAATGAAAAGTCATAGTCGCTCTGACCCTCAAATTCTTCTGTAAAATGGAATTAGTTGAAGGTTAGTATTGCTAGGAATATAAATAATATAGGGTAGAGTATTCAAAGTGATTCAATAAATAGATCTGTTTAATAATGACAACATATCCCAGTAATTGAGCTCTGAATACATACCCTTAATTACATGCTTACTGTGCATTCTTACAGCTTTTCAAATAGCTCACGAGATTGAAATTATTTTCCTCATTTGAGCCAGGGAAATCTACCCTCAGAAATACTGTGTCAAGCAAAATTTTCTATTATTCTGTAGTGCAAAGTTTTCTTCAAACACAGGTAATACAGAATAGAATGCTATAATTTCGTTCAAACTCATACATAAGTAGGAATGTTTAATTTTATATTTAATAATTCAATTTTCCTAGCCATAGCCTAAAATGAGTCTATCATAGAAAACCTGCTATGTAGTAACTTGGTTAAGATTGGTGGTCACCACTTTTGATAATGTAATAACATCTAGTCATCTATGTATTTGTGTAAATCACTGTAGGCGTTATAACCATGAGGTAGGGTTATAATGCACAGGCAAGTGATAGTTACCAAATCAATTCTATATTAACATCAATTTTGGTAAAGAGATGTATTACATATGCATAAGTTTCTTATAAATTTATATAGCATAACTTTTTTCCCTTATATGACATTCCTAATCAAATTATTTATATTGATAATTAAACTCTTGAATTTCAGGGGCTGTTTCTAAAAATACAGACCTTATTGAGAATAAGTTATTTTTATTAGGTTTTAAGGAAAGAAATTAATGTAGAAGTATAGGTATTCAATTTGTTTTCTGTAAGTTTCTACTTGTTTCCTATCTTTTGAATTTAATACCAGTAATGTCCTACACATTTTACACTTTAACAAGTTGTAAATATGTGACAAGAATAGAGGTTGCCGAAATAAAGTAAATATAAAGGTTATTGGAGGATAGGAAGCCAAAAACTGGGAACTGTAATTGGTGGATCATTTCAGGTGGACATTTGAAATTCATTCATTCGTTCATTCCATTTACTCAGCAAATGTTTACCAAACAGCTTCACCTGACAGGTACTCTGTTAGATTTGCTGTCCTCCACAAGTCAGATAAATTCACTGCCTGAAAGCAGGCTCAATTTCTTGTTCTCTGAGCTCATAGGACATAGGTGAATGACCATTGTGAATTCTATAGAGGGAATGAAAACTTTGTGGAGAGGTTAAAGGAGAAGAACAATTAAAAACAAAGCATAGTCCATATGAAAAAAAGCCTGGGGAGGATACGTTGGTGGCAAGTAAATGCATTACATTATACAGTTAAGTACTTATTTCTTTTATTTGTAATGGTTGAAGAATCCTAGACTAAATAGTTTTATGAAATAAACTATTACCAAGTTTTTAAATAAATCATTTGCATATGTTTGTTTTGAGATCCCCAGGATTTGGGGGTGGGGGAAAGAAGAGGGAGGAACCTGAATTTTACCAAATATTAGAATTGGGATTTGACTACTCAGCACTCTTAATTCTGGGAACTGCATCTCCAATCTAGACTTAACTACTCAATCATGTCTCCAGTCTCACATCTCCATTACCTCTAGAATATTTCTACATAGATACCTCATAGTCAACATGTCCAAAATTAAGCCCTTCATTTTCTTACTGTCCAACAGTTTCCCCACAAACCTGTATTGTGTCAGAAAGAAGCAAAGAAAGAAACAAACAAAGAAAACAATGATTTTTTAAAATCATTTAGTCTGAAAATCTGAGATTCTTTTTTCCCTTTTCAATTACCATATCCACCCAGACACCAGTTCTTACTTATTCTTCATTCATACTGATTTTTGAGTGATGTACCTCTTGAATTTGCTTACATTTCCCAACAAAATGTCATGGTAAAATTCTGCGAAAAATTATATAAGATGTATTTTGAAAATTCTTCCAAATGTTTATGAATTGCCAATATCCAGGACAAAGCAATTTTACAACTGCTGTCTTGACATAGTATTTCTGAAGATGTGGATTAAAAAAAAATAAGCTAATTATTTTGCTGGACTTCTGATGTAGAATATATTATATTTACACGTATATTAAGTACTCAAAGGATTTTAATACAATTAATGAAATGAATACCATGTATACGATACATACATTTGTCATGTGATTCATTTAACAAATTTCTAAGACAGGTATATTTACTGCAGTCAAGGAATGTAGAGCTCACAGAATTTGAATAAAATTCCCAAGATTATATAACAGATGAGTTGCAAACTAAGTTTTGATTTATATGAAAATCTGTGCTTTTTGCATACAGTAGATGAAGATCAGGTTGGTTAAATATGTTTTTATTACTGTCCCTCTTTCTCCTCAACAGGATTTCTAAATGTTCATGTGCCAACATGGATTTCAGTCTTTCGCACATAAGAAATTTACACAAATACGTATGCAGTTGGTCAAATCATAACATTAGTCTACTTGGTTTTCTGTTCTTCTTTGCCCAAGCTTTCAGCAAGTTCTCTCAACTTATCTAGAAAATCTCCATATTGCCTCCTTTTTCTTCACTTGAAATATGTGAAGGCAAACCTCCATCATTTATCAATTAGACTATTCCATTTCCCTCCCAATTGCTCTACAAATTTTCAGTAATTTACCTACAACATTGTTTTTCTGTATTGGCCAGAGTGATATTTACATTTGTAAGTGATATCATATTACTAAAACCCTGTGTGGCATCTCACTGTACTAATGGTGAAATGCTGGCATCTTTCTGTGATCTATTAACCCTTCTGATCTGGCTTAGTCTGCTTTTCCCTTCTTCACCTAGCATTACTCTTTTCATCACCTCAAATGTTCTATTCTTACCTACTTTCTGGTCTTAGAAGTTTCCAAGCTCTGCCTTACCACTACTTCTATGTCTGGAAGATCCTTTCCCTAACTCTGTGTACAGTCTCTTCGTAATTTCAGCTCTCCATAAAGTATCACCTACTCAGAAAGGATTTCTCAGTCTGATCTTAGTCATCACTGCAGAGTTCCATCTGATGATTTCACAGAATATGTCTCCATGTGAAATGACCTCTTTGTGTATTCTTTCATTGTCTGCTATCCCTACTGGACTGAATATGAACCCTGCATTCACTTCATTATTTCAGGCCCTTGGAACAGGGTGGGCACATAGTACGCTATCAATACCTATGAATTCATGGATGAAAGGTAAATTTAGTCAGAGAAAAATATTTTCCTGTACAGGATAACACAAAGATCTACGCACACAAAAAAGTACACACAGAAGTACTTCTACAAATGGAAGTATATATTATAATTATAACACTCAGTTCTGAGCTATAATTTTTTACTTGATATTTTCAAATATAGTGACAGATTCATAAATAACTTATATTAATGGTTTATTGAGTTCATGGTACAAAACTTTGTATTGTATTTATAGTTGAAATCAATATTCCATCTATAGCAAAACCAGTAACTTATACTTTTAAAGTTTGGACAAGGACATATGAAAGTAACAAATGCTTGGGCAATCATGAGCATTTTGTTCAGTTACTTAATATTCACATGCAGTTTTCCACTATCTGATTTACACTGCAGTAATTCCAATGAAATATGTCTTCTAAATTTACTCTTAAGGGAAAGGCTCATTTATTTGATTTTCTAAACCTGACCCAATATCTTAAAATGGTTTCTGGGGAATTTCACAAATTAATAACTTATCATATACATACTTTAAAATGCCACACAATGACACAGCATAAGCAATGATGAATAGATTCAAAAAGTGAGTGATTAATTTCAAAGAAGTTCTAAAAATATCACAAATATTATTAGAACAAGACATAATGCTTCAAAGTCATAATCTGTCTAGGAACCATGTTAAAAGACTGCCTGTCATTTTACATGTTGTTGTGTATTTGTATTCTTACTTCTGAAATAATACCAACTGCTACTAATAATTTTTTCAGTAGTGATTTTGTCAAACTCTGTGATTTTGTCAGAAAGATTGACTTGAGATTTAAAAAAAAAATGAAAATCCTTTCTAAATATATACACATGCACAGAAACACCTCTCATACATACAGTGGCCATACCTCTCATACAGTGACCTAAAATTCAATATATCCTTTCATTGGCATTTAGAGATTTTGTTTAATAAAACTGCTATTATGGCCTTGACTTTAAAATCCAAAGTCAACACAGATTTTTTTTTTATAGCTCCTAAAATAAAATACCTGTCAGTTATATGGCTTCCCCCACCCATTCATGGTTATAATATAGCCTGATGTAAAATAAAGACAAAATAAAAGATATAAACAAGAATTTTCAGTGACTGATGCTTTAGAAATAACATATCACTAAAAGGAAAAGCTACATTTTCAAAGAATAATGAAAAACTATTTCATATGAAGGAGAAACAATCAACCCACAAAATAAAAAGCTCCCAAGGAACCCACAGATATTAATTAATCAACATAAATTCTAGAATAAATGTCAAGGAGACCATCTCCCCTTTATTGAAGCTGTCACAAAGAGATGTCACTTACAGTGTCAATTTGGAATTTCCTTTTAAATGATTATTCTGTCAAGTATTTTCTTGAAAATTGTTATGCAATTCAGTAGAGAAAAATAATTTTAATAAGAAATCAAAAAGCTAAGTAGAAAAATGAGAAGAATGCAACTGGTTATTAAAAAATAATGGAAACTATCAAGGGTTTAATGAACTTTGAAAAAGAGTACAATTGTATATAATGCTTTATATACATGTACCGTAGAGTCTTTAGAAGGATGAAACCTTGAATATTTTCTCAATGTTTATAGAAAAGAAAGATGGACTTGATCTTATTGAGGTGAATAGTAACTTCTATAAGAAAATAAATCATAATGTTACCATACAAAATGAATTTAAAATTCCACAAATGAATCTTAGCTGGTCATCAGACTGGTGAAAGAAAACTCGGTCTGATCCATCTCTAAATAGAGATTGTCAGAAGATGAAACCAATACATAATTTCATCTTCCTTTTAGGAAACCTTAAGATTCTGAAACTTCAAAAAATCTAAGGAAAACACATAATACAATAATGAAGTTGGAGGGAAAGAGCAGATGGAAGGGAAGGCATGTATAATAAATTGAAAGTTCCTATATTCAGAAAGGTCATATGCCGTGCAAAAATCAGTGTGAGAGAATGACAGAGGCATTAGGATGTCATTTAAGATGTATAAATTAAATAGAATCAAGTTAAATAGTCAAATACTTTGGTAGTATATTTAGTCACTAAATTATAAACTAAGAAAAAGCCTGTCTCATTGGAAATAGAAACCCCCCAAAATGCATTGGTAATAGCAAATCTCATGGTACAAATATTCATGCATAAAACACTAGTACGAAAAATTCTGCACTCATTTGCGTCATTAGAAACTAGTATGATCACAGAGTTTATGACATGAAAATATTTAAAGATAATTTAGAGGTCTGCCCTGAAACAAGAAAATAATTCTAGGACCAGCTAAAGAGATTTCGGTTGTTTAGCACACGGGAAGGGATGGCACAAAATAAACTAACAGTTTTGCAACAATGTACACATTATAATGAAAAGTTATACTTGGCAAAAGATTTTCAGAAAAGAAAAATAATATTCAGTTCTATATGATAGCTCTCATTTCACACCGGAAATGAATTTCTCTGAAGTGTGTGGATAACAACCATTTTATTTCCAATATCCAAGGCCTAAATTTACAGTTAAGCAGCCAACCTAAAATTAGAAAATGTATTTAAAAAAATTATTGTTGTTACAGATTTTCCTTCCATGCTGCAATTTGCTGATAGTTTATAAGCCATAATGTACATTTAACAATTTAGCTATTTGGTGCTCCAATATATGTATTACAATAAGAAGGCTATAGAGACTTAAATTTTCTTGGTAAAAACAGCCATATTGGTTTCTAGATATGGATTGCCCTGGAATAATTTATCAGTTGCTTTTTAGTCATTATAATTAGAAAATCTTTGGCATAAAATAAGTTTAATTCAGAAAATATTAAGATATATGACGCTAAAACTAGTATCTATTTATGATACTAACACCGGCATGTGATTCCCAACAGTCCATTTCCAAATTTTAAAACCTGAATTCGTCAGAATGTATTCCAGAACAAAATCAATGAGGTGAGACGACATTTTGGTCTTCAGGTCTGACAAGCAGAGAAAGGTACTGCTTTAGTAAACAAACTCTAGAATGTACAGCTTGCTTTGTTTTATGAAAACCCCTCTGGCCCAAAAAGCTAAAGATAGTTAGAGGCAACAGAAGCAAGCGACTTTATTGTCCCAAAGTCACATCAAATGAGGGTGTACTATCTATGTCACCAATCATATTATATTCTTGCTGATACAAAAGAGGGGACGATGCTGACTTCAAATAATCAGACATTTATCAGTGGACACACTAGGATTACCCAAATTAATACATAAATACCAAAGCTCTATTTCTTTTAAAGAATAATAAGTATATATTCGTAGTAATCATAGCTGATTTTATGCACTTCTGATAACAGGCCAGTCTCTCTTGGAAGCCCATTTCATGGATGACCTCTAATCTTATCAACAACCCTGTGAAAAGGTCATCTTCTTAGAAGCCTGTGACAGAAGCAGAGACACAGGGAAGCCAATCATTTTCCAGAGATGGTGCAGCTGGTGTCCACCTGAACCAAGACAGGTTGATTTAGCCCCCAGGCTATGCTGCCTCTTCCTACAGGTTTGATCTACGGACAGCTCTGTGAAACACATGCACGTTGCAATGGCACACAAATGGAAATCTACATGTTCATGTAAACATACTGGGATAAAGCTCTTCATTTCTGTATGCAGAAATTCTGAGTATAATTTTTAGTTGAGATTTTACATATTTATTATTCTCGTGTAGCCTATACAAACCCAAGGAATGTATTCACTACAAATGAAGGTTTCAGCAATATATTACACAATTAATAACCCTTATACAATGAACTTGAGCTTGACTGTGTGTATGTGTGTCTGCATATATAGGTATATGTCTATCTGTGATGTCATGGCCTATCCACTTCTATTATTTATATTTTACATTCACCATTTTAACCACTTTGATTGTTTTTATTTATATATTGATTTTTCAGGGGGAAAAAAGTACAAATATGCTTTCTTTCTGAAATGAGATACTCAAATAAGAAATTTTCTCGTAACATGTGGCTTTGTTTTACCCCAAAGCAGCAATTAGTGCCACCATTCATTTGGTTTCTTGTGATTTTTGAGTCCTGTTAGAGTAATATTAAGCATTATCAAAGACAGCAGATTATATCAGCTGAGAATTCTCACCTGCAGTGTCTACAATTTGTTTAATTAACCTAAGGACAGTGGTGGTAGCAATACATTAGTGAATGGTCTGTGACTCTTTTGAAGATGTTTTTAAACAACCTTGGGTGTTAATACAACAAACTTGTTAACCTGCCCCCACAAGAAGCAAATGGTGAAAATATCTCAAAACCTTTTACACACTTTTGGTATTTGCTTTTCTGAAGGATAAATCCAATTACTAGATATGACAAGAGTTTAGGACTTGTTCTTTATAAAATATCTATTGTTCATTTAAAAATAAGCAATGATCCAACCAGTAGAGAAATCAATACATTTCAACTTTGTATTGTTTTATATACTTGATAGTTAGATGTTAAAGTACTGAAAATAAGACAAGCTTTTGTTCATTTCCTCAGGACCTTTTGGTTTAAAATATATATATAATATTTACTTGGAAAATGATTATTATATGCAATGATTCTTCAATAAAATATACTACTTGTAGTAAATAGAGCTTCACAAAATATAAACAGGATCTTTTGCATTGTCTTAGTCATAAACTAAAATCAAAATTACTTTAAATATTGTTTCTTATGTTTTAAAGAGTCTATAAGAAACTCTTGAATCTTTTCATATCATGTAAAAATCCTAGACTATTTTATTGTTTCTTTCTAATTTAGTGTATATTAATTCAGAACTATGATAACTTATTTGGCATTTTATCAACAGTAGGTAATAAGTCAGTAAAGAAAAATTCCTTTCTTTCTCTATATAATATATCAGTAATTTGGTATAGTTACTGTTTTTTGTAAAAAGATAAATTTTTAACCCCTAACATTTATACTATAAATACTTTCCTAACAATTCATGTTTCTTGTTTTCTATGTGTTTTTTTTTTAATGAAGCCTGATTACTCTTTCTTTTAAGATGTTTTGCCAACAAGTAACAGAATACCCCAAAAATCTGAAAACATTTATCCATAAAGATGTATGTGCTCCAATGTTCATTGCAGATTTATTTACAGTGGCCAGGACATGGTCCTAGATGACTGGATAAAGAAGATGTACATATACACAGTGGAATACTATTCTGCCATAAGAAATGATGAAATAGTGCCATTTGTGACAACATGGATGGATCTTGAGATTATGCTAAGCGAAATAAATCAGACAGAAAAAGTTAAGAACCATATAATTTCAGTGATATGTGAGATATAAGCAACAGAGGAACAAGATAAACAAATAAAGAAACAAAAACTCTGGACACAGAGAATACTTTAGTGGTTACCAGAGGGCAAGGGAGTAGGGAGGGTGGTAGAAGAGGGTAAATGGGGTCAAATATATGGTGATGGAGAACTGACTCTAGGGGTGAACACACAATGTGATATATAGATGATGTATTACAGAATTGTATACCTGAAATCTATGTAATTTTTCTAAGCATTGTCACCCCAATAAACTTTCATTAAAAAAAAAAAAAAGAATTTCAATACTGTCTTCTAAAACACTGTGACGTGTTTTCCCTACATAACAAGAAACTTGGGGACAGCTTGTACTGTTTTAATACTGTTATCAAGGACTCAGACCCTTTATAGTATTGTGCTGTATCAGCCTTGGGCTCTTCACCTTTGATACACTCACTGTCACCTGATGGACATGGACTGCTGATGCAGCTCCATGCCCCGTACCCAAAGGAGCAGGAGGAGGAGCAGCAAAAAGGCTCTCTGACTTCTGCTAGTAGACAAGGAACGGCTTTCCCAGAACCTTCAACAGATGTCTCATTGATCTCAATGGGAACAGGTATACCTGGTTAACTGCAACGGAGATGGAGAAAGTAGTCGCTTGGTTTTGTATTTCAGACTTTTTGGGTGGGAGAAAGCCTGGGAAAAGGGATTGAGACATGACGTTTAGATGCTAGTCCGCACTGTCTACTATAGCAAGATCATTCCCATAAGAACTGTTTCATTTAGGACTAAGTACTGAAACAAACATATCATCCCCAATAGGAAATGAAGTTCTGTGAAAGGCTACCTTGATATTTATATATTTTACTACATTATTAAAAACTATTTTTACTTTTCAAATATGAAATATATTTGTCTTAGTTTCAGGTGTAGAAAACAATGCAATAGTTAGACTTTACACCCCTCACAAAGTGATAATGCCCCTCAATCCACTACTCGTCTGATATCATATATAGCTGTTACAATTCCACTGACTATATTTTTAAAGATTAAATATTTAAATGAACTAATAGAGATTTCTGGACATTCTAATTGAAAAAAAAAAAAGTTGCAGAATCATGTATTACCACAAGGGGTCTCTGAGATAAGTATATTGGTGCAAAATGAAAGTGAAATGTGAATATTTTTCATCATATCCAACTGCAGTTCAAGCACTGAAGTACACTAATATAACGAAATAGGGTGAATACAACAAAAGAGAGTGTACATACATACATATATATATTTTTTTACACAACATTAGAGCTTATAGTAAGTATTTTAAGAAGATTTTTATTAAATTGGAATACACAGCCAAACAGCACCACACATTTGTGGAAAATCTCCATCATAAAAGTTAATAATCAAAATACATTGTTGCAGAAAAACGGCAAGGACTGAGAAACTCAAGCGGCACGCAGAGATCAGGGAGAACACAGCTTTATTTCTCCGGCGGGCTCAGAGGGATCGTTCCCAAAAGACTGAGCACTCACTGGGGTCGGGCGTTTTGTTTTATAGCCTTAGGTTTCCGGGTTTGGGAGGGTTCGCACCATTGCTATTGCAGCGCTAAGGGATTTGGTTAAAGCTGGCGGGGGTGCTGGGGTAGTCTGTCCCTAACAGCTGTGATCGCTAGATACTGCTCTGGCGGAAAAGCCCTTAACGGCTGTGCCTGCAGGAAAACTGTTTTTACAAGCTATCAGAGGAGGGAAGGGGACAGGGAAGCTCCTAACGGCTGTGCTTACAGGAAAAAACTGCTCTAACATGTCCCCCCTGTTGATGATCGGAAGGGGAAACCTAGAGATCATCATTTAAACCGATGGGGCGATAACCCATAGGGCAAGGATGCAGGCGGTGATCTGACGGGAGACGGTATTTTTCAATGAAGTGGACAAGGACATTGAAGATGCACAGGCCAATGGTAGCAAGGAGAATGGAGAGTAAGGGACCCTCCAAAGGGAGGAGTCAAGAAGTCCAGGACTGAGAGCCAAACACCCAGGAGGCGAGCTCTTCCTGATGGCGCTGTATGCGGTCTCGGAGCTCATGGACCTTGGTGGCGACGATCCCAGACTGGTTTACATAGTAGCAACATTCTTCTTGGAGGAAGAGAGAGGGCCCACCCTTTTTGGCCTTGAGCAGGTTGAGGGCGTGCCCCTTCTGGAGGGCGACTGCAGCCAGGTTAGAGAGTTGGGTCTGGAGTGACGTGAGTGAGTCCGCGACCCACTCCATGTCATCATTGAGTTTCTGAGAAAGCTTGTAGTAAGAGTTGATGGAGGTCCCAAGGCCAGAGGCACCAGCGTCGACCCCAGTAAAGATGCCAGCGCCTATGAGGAAAGGGATGGCAGCCACCCGACGGGCACGATGAGAAGGGGAAATCTGAGACTGGAACTGCGAGTCAGCGTACAGGGAGGCGGAGGGGAATATAAAGGTGAGAATGCAGCCAGTGTCGGTGTCATTGGCGCCTCGGCATCTGAAAAGTAAGCCAACTTCATAGGAGAGGAAAATGCTGGGAGGGACACAGTAGGGTAGTGGCTTAGTGAAGGTAAAGCAGCAGGGGTCAGGGACCTGTGCACGGCCTGGGAGCAGATAACAGGTTAAGTTCGAGACAGGAGTTAGGGGAACAGGGGCTGCCAATTGGGCCAGAGATAATGGAGGTGTTGAGCTGCCGGGTAAGGTCCTGGGTATCTGGGAGTGTGGCCTGCGGAGGGAAGTTAGGTTGAGGCCACGGTAGCGGGGCTGGGGCGGAGTAGTCTGAGCTATCACAGCAATCCGGTTGCCGCAATGTCGCGGAGGGCAGTGTCCTGGACTCCACCGCCATTGGAGGACCTGGCCTGGGCCAGGTAGGACCAGCAGACAGGCCCTCGGGGCAAGGAATTGCAGGGGGACTGGAAGGTCTGAGTCAGAGTGGTGGTCCAATAGGTACGGCCAGATTCCCTGCAGGTGGACGTCGTGGTTCCCTGGGAGCATTCCTGGGGCATGAGAATAAAGGATTGGAAGTGGGCTCTTGTTCCGGACCCCTGGAAGCAGGGACATTTCGAGGAGAGACTTAAGGGGAAAAGGCAAAGGAGACTCAAGAGCCAGAGGGCCAGAGGCAGGTGAGCATGAGCAGAGGAGAAACCCATAGCAGAAATCCGAACAGGAGAAGACCCCTCTGGGTGGGGGTCCAATCAGGTAAAGTGGCAGAGATGAGCAAAAGGGAGGCCAGATGCTCAGCAGGCTGAAGGTGACAATGCTTAGGGGGGCACAAATGAGAACTGTCATTCAGGTGGTCTTAAGCGTAATCTTCAATGGTTCGTCGGGTACCAGGTGTGGGGTCCAGGCAGGCTGGTCCGGTTCTGCTCGCTTGATGCGAGAATGGTGGATCCACGGTGTGATATCAGAGACCTTAGGGCAGTGGGGATGACAAGGATTACTGCATGTGGGCCCGTCCATATTGGGTGGAGGGGCTCACGCTTCCAATCTTTGACCCAGACCCTGTCACCTGAAAGGTGGGGATGGACTGGGGTCCCTAATGAGACAGGAGTTCTTTCTAGCAGATGTGAGTGTAGGCCCGTAAGGATCTTTCCTAGGGCAATAAGCTGATCTTGGAGTTGGGAGTCACCTACTGCTCTGAGGTTGCTTGGGATGGATGATAGCAATGGGGGAGGCCGGCCATAGAGAATTTCAAACGAGGAGGAGCCATCCTTCCGAGGAGTACACCGGGAGTGGAGGACAGCTAAGGGAAGTAGATCCATCCATCCCAGGGAGGTCTCTTGGCATAGCTTAGACAATGTTTCTTTGAGGGTACTGTTCATCCGCTCTATTTTCTCTCAGCTTTGAGGTCGGTCGGCCATGTGAAGCTTCCAGGAGACATTGAGGGCCGAGGCCAGAGTCTGTAGTACATCTGAGACAAAGGCTGGTCCATTGTCGCTGTGTTTGCTCAGGGGAAGCCCATACCGTGGGATGATCTCGCGGAGGAGAACCTTGGTGACTTCTCTGGCTTTTCAGTTCGGGTGGGAAAGGATTCTACGCAGCCCGAGAAGGTACAGACTAAGACAAGAAGGTATTTTGTCCCTCAGTGAGGGGTCATTTCTGTGAAGTCTACCTCGAGATCCTCAAAAGGGGCAGATCCCGTTCGTTGGACCCCAGGTGATGGGGTCAGTCCGGTCTGGGGATTGTGCCTAACACAGGTAGCAGCACAGTGCTCCGTGATGGAGCGGCATAAGGCTGTGAGTCTGGCTGTATAGAAGTTTTTGGCCAGCAGCTTTTTAAGTCCAGTCTCCCCTAGGTGGGACATAGAGTGGTGTTCTGAGATGATATGGGGAGCGAGGGCGGCTGAGATAAACAAGCGGCCATCACGCAATATCCACCAACCTTGGGGATGTCGGGTGGCCCCCTCATTCTGTGCCCAGCTGTCTTCTGCCACAGTATAGGTAGGGCTTGGCACAGCTGGGGTGGTGGAAGCAATGATGGCTGTGTCTGTGTCCTGGGTGACTGCCTTCGTGGCTTGATCGGCGAGGCGGTTGCCAGCAGCCAGCTCATCGTTCCCTTTCTGGTGCCCTCGGCAGTGGATGATAACTAGGCGCTGGGGTGCCCAAACAGCTTCCAATAGCTGTAGGATTTAGCCTTTGTTTTTGATGCTCTTCCCTTCAGACGTGAGGAGGCCACGTTCTTTGTAGATGGCCCCATGTGTGTACACGGTGGCAAAAGCGTACTTGGAGTCTGTGTAAATATTGACCTTTTTGTCTCTTGAAAGCTGCAGTGCCCGTATGAGAGCCCAGAGTTCAGCCTGTTGGGAGCCCAGAGTTCACCCAGCAGGGAGTGTCTTTGCCTCTAGAACCTCTGAGGCTATAGTTACGGTGTAGACAGCTCTACACAGCCCATCCTGTAGAAAACTGCTGCCATCAGTATATAGTGTAACCTCTGCGTCCCGCAGAGGGGAGTCCTGTAGGTTAGGCCGTGTGGCATGAACCTCAGTGATGACTTCTAGGCAGTGGTGTTCTGGCTCGCCTTGGCCGTGGGGAGGATGGTTGCTGGATTCAGGGCTTGAACAGTCTGAAGGCTTATGAGAGGATTTTCCAGAAGGAGTCCCTGGTATTGGGTGAGCCTGGCATTGGAGAGCCATCGTGGACCCTGACAGTTCATGAGCGTAATTACAGAATGGGGAAACTTGACTGTGAGCTGTTGTCCGAGGGTGAGCTTGTCACAGTGATGAGGAGTACTGTAGCGGCTAAGGCCCGCAGGTATGGGGGTCATCCGGAAGCGACCGGGTCCAGTCTCTTGGACAGGTAAGCAATAGGCCTCATCCAGGACCAAACTGTTTGAGTTAGGAGCCCCAATGCAGTTTTGTCTTTTTCATAGATAAATAGGCAGAAAGGTTTTTCCTTATCAGGTAGGCCTAAAGCCGGGGTTCTTCAGAGCAAGTCTCTGAGTTCCATGAAGGCTTTTTCCTGTGTCTCACCCCATTTCCTTTTCTCTCTCACATTACCGAAACAAAATTTGGTTTCATTGTAGTTTGGGGACTGGGCAAGGCCCAGGCTGCGCTCGCGGAGCGCAGGGGTGGCTGGGGTGGCCTCCGGGGATGCTCCCGGGTCCCCAAGCCCCACTGGGGACAAGCCTGCCCGTGGCAGCAGTTGGGCCGCAGCTTCACCTAGGTTCGCAGTGTGGGAGCGCTGGGGCCTCCTCAGAGGTGGCCAAGCAGGGAGCTGGGACACCACAGCACCAGGGGAGCAGCGCCCCTGCCACTGCCTCAAGGCTCTCGGGTTTCTCCCTCCACCCCGATGCCTGCTGAGCCTCCACCGCAGAAACGCTCTCCGTGTTGAAAAGGCAAAAGAAAGGGACAGTATTGCCCCAGGCACATGCCCTGGGAGCCCCGTGCTCCCAGCGGCGCCACCCACGCTTGCGTGACAGGGAGGACACCCCTGTTCCTCGTGACCCAGACGCAGCCGATCCCTAGCGACGCGAGGCTTTCCCAGAAAGTTTTTCTGGCACTCAGACGTCTGTCCCCAAACATTCAGTGGAGTTTTCTTGTGTACTCTTGGTGAATGGGCTTTGTCGGAGGGGCGTTAGGAGTTCCTTTCAGAACCTGGCCCACAAGAATCCTGCACTGTCCCTTTTTACTAAAGCAGAGCAGTGCCCAAGGTGGAAGGGTCTTGGCAACTTCCAACCAGGAGTCGATGTATGGAAACTGATCTGGGTGACCAGGATTGCCGGTCACTACGATATAGACGCGTCGGACGGTGGCCAGATGTAGGGTTCCCTCTGACGGCCAACCTACATTAAAAGTGGGCCATTCCAATTTACAGAGGGTCCTTAATATTCCTGGGGTCATGTGAACTCCATAATCTCCACCAAAACCCTTCTTAAAATTCTTTAACACACAGTCTAAGACTGGGCTTATTCTGCTTCCCTCCCATAGTGTACGATGTCGCAGATGGTGGGGAGGGGATTCAGTCAGGTGCTGCCCCGCTTGCGTCCCTCGTGGGCACTTAGGAGAGTCTTGGCTAAGGTGTAGCAGGATAATTCCCGGACCAGGCCACTCCGTGGATGAATCACTGTTATGCCGTATGACGCTCCTTGAGAATCAGGGTGGATCCTACTCAGGTTCCATAGCCAAGGCCGTGGAAGCAAACAATCAGGCACACAATCAGGCACTCACACAATCACACCCGGTAGACACCCTCCCAAGGGTGTCCCTGTCTGGGTAGGTTATGAGAACCTACCGGGAGGTGATCAGGCTCCCCTTCTGTCATGTGGGACACGACTGACTTGGACAGTGGCCCCGGGGCTTACCTGGTCCAGCAGGAGGATCCGGCTGGTTGTCCCTGGTCCCTCTCAGCGGGTCCAGCTGGGGAGGCGCAGGCCGCGGTCACCCGGGGAAGGTCCGGTTGGGGGTCCGCCGAAATCGGCGGGGGCGCGCCTCTACCCTTCTCGGGTTCCCCGCTGCTCCGCGGCCTGCCTCTCGCCCCACACTGATGGCACAACGGGCCAGCGCAGTTGGGTTTCCCGGTCAGGGAACCAAATGTTACAGAAAAATGGCAAGGACCGAGAAACTCAAGCGGCATGCAGAGATCAGGGAGAACACAGCTTTATTTCGCTGGTGGGCTCAGCGGGATCATTCCCAAAAGACTGAGCACTTGCTGGGGTCGGGCGTTTTGTTTTATAGCGTTAGGTTTCCGGGTTTGGGAGGGTTCGTGCATTGCTATTGCGGCGCTAAGGGATTTGGTTAAAGCTGGCGGGGGTGCCGGGGAGGTCTGTCCCTAACAGCTGTGATCGCTAGATACTGCTCTGGCGGAAAAGCCCCTAATGGCTGTGCCCGCAGGAAAACTGTTTTTACAAGATATCAGAGGAGGGAGGGGGATGGGAAAGTTCCTAACGGCTGTACTCACAGGAAAAAAACTGCTCTAACAACATAAACAGAAAATGCAATGCAGATGAAATGGCGATATACTGAGAATAGAAGAGTCAAAGAAAATACAAGTACTCAACTCAAAGAGAAAACAACCATAAAATAAAAATAATAAAATGCAGAAAAGGAAGGACCTAAATCTTTTCTAAAATTAAAAAAATAATAACAGAAATATAAAAATTAATAAATAGGTAGGAGGATGACATTAAGATCTTCAGAAACTAGAAAACAAAACATGAAGATCACAATAGGTGAGAGATTTTGAAGGTCAATCCAGGAGGACTGCAAAAAGGACCTACTAACTTAAAAACTTTATAGTTAAAAGAAATGATTCTGAGGGCAATTCTGAGAAAAATATGTTAATTCTCATCCAATGAATCTAGAATCATTAGCTAGTATGAAAATAGAACAAACTGAAAAAAGAACAAACACTTTTCAGAGATACAGAGTTTGAAATGATCTCTTTGTTCATTTTCTAAGAAAAAATATATTCTAATCCATCAAAATGAGAAAGTAAATCAAGATAGAGGAAAACATGGGTTCTAGACACTAGAAAAACAACAGGAGAAAGGCCGAGGGAATTCTTAGCAAGTCAGGATCCCTGGCCGATGTCCTGCAGTGGGCAGATTTATGAGTCCATCCGGGATGGAGGTAGATAGAAGAGCCTTGGAGGGGGTTTCCCCATAACACACAAACTTGAGAACTGGATGAACCAGATCATGTGACAAGTTTCACTATCTAGAAAATTCTATTGAAACATCCCTTAGACACTGAAATATTTAACCTCAGGTAAAAAAAACAAAAAAAAAAACAAAACAAAAAAAAAAACAGTAAGAAGGAAACTGTAAGGAAAAGACTTAATTCCAGAAAAAAAGAAAATAAAAAATAAAACCTATACTGAAAAGAGTGGTAAAATATGCTATAAGTCTCAACAGTTGAAAACATTTATATAGTCATAAAAATTAAAACCTTAGATATAGATTTAACCAAAAATTTTTGAGGAAGATATGGGTATCACCGGAGGTATATGTGTTAAGTTAGCTACTATCTGCACCTACCACAAGAAAATGACAAATGATGTCTAAAACAGACAAATCAATAGATAGAGTAACTAGTTTTAAAAATTTAAGTAGTAGATGTTTTTAATTGTTCAGCAGTCTGGAGATGGAGCATGAAACTTATTTTTACTATTCTTATTATAATTCTTAACTCTGCTATTGCACTTTACGTGATATCTTATTATATTATATTGATAAAAAGAAAAATTGATGTAATCCATCATATTAAATTGAAATTTAGCTGGAACCACTGATATTTTGAATTCTGGTATTTTATACTCTATAGAACTAAACGGAGTGTTTTTAAAACTTTTTTTTGTTTGTTTTTAAATATTTTCATAAAACAGATGGTTTTACTCTGCTGTTTACAAATATTCTTCTCAATAGAACACATTTTGTCATGGATAGACTTTATGCCAAATAGATGAAAATCCAAACTGGATACAATCATTATTATAACAATTGTCTTTTTTGTATTGATTTTTACAAAACATACCCATGTGCTACACAATAATTTCAATCACATGTTACAATGTACTGCAGTGGTGATGAGCTTTGTTTGCTTTGAACTCAGATTATCTTGGTTAGATTCCAGTTCCCTCACTTTCTGTGTGAACTTGGCCATGTTACATGACCTCTTTGTTACTCATTTCTCTTCTATTTAATAACACAAGATTAATAGACCTGAATCATAGTTTTTGTGGGAATTAAAGTAGATAATTCACATTAATAGCTTAGAACTGCACTTGGCAGTAGTAAGAGTTTTATAATTATTAGCCATGTTATTATCATTCTCAGGGCAAGGCGTTTTATGAATCTGATAAAGAGCAACTTGAGAAAATTGAGAAATTATTACATTCTTTCTCCTTTCCACTGTTTGTTCTATGTTTTGTCATTCCATCTTTATTTCAGTCTTTAATTCATTTGTAAATATGTTTTTAGTATTACGTTTGTGAACAAAATAAAAAAAAAGGCAGCTTTCTTGAGCTCAATTTTTAAATCAACTGTCTCATAATGTACTAATTATGCAAACACATTCACATATATATTATGAATAAGATTCATAGTAACTTAAAACCCTAAACGTCAAAATCATCCTAATTTTAGGTCACTCTGAAGGATTAATTAACAAGCCAATCAAATGAGTCCTGAGTATGTTCCCAGAAAAGCCACCCACGGTTATATGTTTGCTTTCTAACACCTCGTAGGATCCCCCTCACTTCCGTCTTAAAGGGATATATAGAATTTTTATTGAAACATTTTCAAATAAAACTAAATACTGATATAGCTTGTAATATTATGGATGCAACCATGTCTTACAGAAAAACATGTTGGGAAGAATTTGCTTTGGATTCTCATGGAAAAATGTCTCAGATCTGTGATTTCATTAAGTTTTTCAGCTCTTTTAAGTCTCATCTTCCTGATCTAGACAATGGAGATTAGCCCAGATTATATAACAACAAATTGCTGGAGTGGTTAAATGAAATAACGTTTAAATTGGTTAGAATAGTGCTTGGATAATATTAATTGCTCATTAACTTGTAGATTAAAGTATAGCAACAACAAAACTACAACTCTGGGTAGGTTTTTCATTACTTTCATATAATATTCAAGTTTCTATTCAGACAAGAAAAAAAGTTAAAAGTCATTACAAATGTTTTGGTAAAATAAGCAAAAACGATCCTGAATCTGTTCTATTTATAAAGAGTTCAACAGATTTACCTGAGGAGTTAGAATAATTACAAAGTAGTGAAAAAAGAAAAGTGCCTCCGAAAGTAGCCAATTTCCTAATTTTACAAAGGAAAAAAAAAAAAAAATCTCTGAAGACAGCCAGGGCAAATAGAATAAACAGAGCACATTATTTTGTGAAAGTTTATCTTATACAAAAATATATCCGGTAAATAGGAATGTGTTTTATACTAAAACAAATATCATCCGTTATATTGAACCTATAATCAAGAAAATTTTCAAATATGAACAAGAATTCTAGGACTTTTCGTCTCCAGTAAAATGTTATACATATTCACTCTGTGGATACTAAGATTTGGTATTTTTTTTTCTTAGAAGAACTGATATGACATTAGGGTAGAGTGGACATTATTCTAAATTCCACTTCCGCCAATTTTCTCCACAGGAATATTTTTTCTTTCTACAGAGTTCCTATGTATAAGTAAGAATAATGTATTCTCCTTTATTAAGTAAGCACAATCTGTGAATAGAACAAGATTTGCACATAGTTCTGGGTCGCTACTCCAAATGCAAATGCTATCAGAAAAGGAACTGAACTCAACAACTGACTAAAAAATAAATAATTATAATTAGTTTGTGGCACCAACTAAGGAACAATGGAGTTGGCATTAGGAGAAGAACCCAAAGTATAAGAGCCACCATGGAGGCTTAGAGGATGGTTCAAATGAATCTGTGGTAGCAAATTTCCTGTGACATCTTTAAGTAAATCAAATGAAAAAAAGTCATAATAATAACATTTATTATACATTTATATTCTGATGCATATTACTTCCCTGGCCAGTTTGCTGAAATTTATAAATATAGAGCTGACGATACAAGGCATAGTGTGATAACAGCCTAAAATTAAGTATAAATAGTGCACAGAGGGCAAAGATAAATTCTGACTAATTTGATGGGAACAATATCCAGAAAATAAATATAATTAACATTAGGCTTAAAGTATTCATGAATTTCATATGTAGTTAGGGTAGAGAAAAATATCTTGAGCAAAAATAAAGATGCATCAATTAGAAATACACATGACACTGTGAAGAAGTGGAACTATTCCTACGCATCAAAGTTTTGTGGGGTTTTTTTTGTATAACATACATAATCTATATACAATATATAGATTATATATATTATTTATTTTTACATTGAAATATGACTTATGAAGATGAAACTGAAATGTTTGTGGCAGACTATGGAGGAAATTTAGTGAGTGATTTTTTTTAATAAAATTAATTATTTCACGTTTTATGTGATAGAACAAATCTACCTTGAGGAAAAAGTGCATTTTTTTTGATGAATGACCGTATTCACTCATCATAGGGATCAGATCATCCAACCCCAAGAATTTACCGGCTGACTTGTTCCTGGAATTAATATTTTTGAGAACAGAAAAATACAGAGAAAACGTAGGAGAGGAATATACAGTTATAGAGAGCATCAGATTTTTATTTTGAATTTCTCTTTAATTATACTAAAATTATCCTTAAAAATAACATTATAGGGCATATCACTTGGCAAAACTATCCCTCAGTTCCACATATTTGTTCTTCCATTTTTTTTTTGATTTTCGCAAATTATGCAAGTTAAAAGAAAAATGTACTAGAATCAAAATTTCAAAATGTTTTGTTTTGTTCTATACGATTTTATCCTCATCTTTCAGCATCTGAATAACGAGACATGCAGATTATTCAAAGGGTAATTTTCATAAAAATTATAAGTTTAAATAACTTTATGAATATTAAATGGATGTTTGTCCTAGTATTTTAATTTTTCTGTATTTTTAAAATGTCTCAAAAAAGTCCCATCTAACTTTAAAATCATAAAACTTTAGCCATATGCCACTACAAGTGATCAGACAATACAAATTCCACTAAAAGAGAAATAGGCTTGTTGTGTCTAATATTTTGTGACATTATAAAATCCTTACATGTTTGTTTTTGTCTCTCTCCATTGTAGGAAAATAACTAAACTCACAACACTTCTTATAAATTGAACATATGAAGTTATCTGCCTTCCCTCCCATGTTTACCTAAAATCTCCTTTTCATAAAATACCAACACTATACCCAGAAAAGTGGAATGAGAGTATGACAAGGTAAAATTAGAGAATGGCATTGAAGAAGACATTTTTGAGTCCATAAGATAAATGCTTGGCAATTTGGAAACAAAATATTCATTCTGTCATGTTACATCATGACTGATGACATGATTTAACATGGTTTGACTCAGTAATTCCAAGACCTAGCCCACTGTCGATAGCTCTTTTCTAGTCCTCTTGCTTCTCTTATTGTTGCTCCTTTCACATTACTGTCACTGCCCCATTATTTTTAGGAAGCGTAAGAATAGTTTCTTTGTTCATTTTAAAGAAATATTTAGTGTCAGCTATGCAAGATCAAGACTCAAAGCTATTGACACTATTTGACCAATACAAATATTTCAGTAGTAAAAAAATCTGTATGTAGTAATGCAATATTTAGTATTACGCTGGAGTTGTAAAATCATTAATTGAAAGTTGGCACCTTTTCTAACTAGAAAACTATCAAACTGATTTTTACCCAACATGCTGTAATACAGAACATATATAAGCATAACAGACCATAAATATTAGGAATTATTCAGTACTTCTTTTGCTATCTTGTCATTGCATTTTCTTCTTTTGCAGATGTAGGGAAAAATAGAGCAAGGAAAATAAGAAAGAATTTCCTTGAAAAGTACAAGCATTAGTAATTTCTCCACTATCTAGATGGTTACAGGCAATCCCTCAACGGGAGCTATACACATTTTTACTCAGTGGAGAAAGAATCTTCTAGCATGTCTTAAGGGAGAAGCCTATAAATATTGATGTTCTAGAGGGGAGTGTAAAATAACACAAACACTCTTCCATTCCTTCACTGATAGCTCTGCTTCTTTTTCTGAGAGTGTTCTCATCCAATCTCTCTCCTCAAGGGAGACTGATGTTCTTCTTTGCAGTCTCTGACTCACCCATTGTCATTCTGAATTCCTCTAGAAGCCTGCCTCTCTGCAAGGTGGAAAAGCCATGCTGTTACCCAGGTCCTCTCCTACCCAGGGGGACTCAATCTAAAGAGGGGAAAATGTGGATCAAATAAGTTACCATGCTCTTTACATTATTGCTAAAGAACAGAGGCAAGCAAAAAAAAATAATACAAAATAAATAAAAAAGAAGAAGAAGAAGGAGGAGGAGGAAAGAAAGAAAAGAACAAATGCAGGCAGAAAAAGGGAAGAATAACAGTGTTCCCTCATTTTGAAGACAGGAACCTGCTGAATATTCAACTTTCACAGGTTATAGGAAAAGCACTCATTTCCTAAGTCACTAATTTAGCTAATTTAATTATTTAATCCAACAAAGGAAACCTCTAATAGAAATGGTAAATTAATAATTATCTGTAGTCAGGTCTTTAAGCTGAATGACTTTAGGTGTTTTGCTATGTTTGCCCTTTTACTTTACTGTTTTTGAATTTCCAAATTTCATTAAGTATGCACAGGAAGATGTAGCTTTTAAGTTTTTCTATCTACCTGAGGTGCTGAAGAGAGGAAGACTGATCTATTTCAGAGCCAACAGGAACTGCACTTTGCATAAACTTTAACATAATAGGGTACTTTTGCAGTAATTGTGATATTTATTCAAACATTAAAGTGAAAGGAAATGGTACATTAGATAACCCTAGGTGAGTGTTATTATGTAACAAATGCTTTACTATAATTACAAATAAAGGCTCATATGTGAAATGATTACGCCAACATTAGTATTTATTTATTCAGCAAAGTACTTTGGTAATTGTTAAAGCTCATTCCAAAGGAACCTCTATTTTACATTTTTAATACAATTGTTTCTTATAAAGAACTCAATATTTGCACCATTTCTTCATTCCTCACAGTTTCACAGTTTCCTTGAAAAATCCAGTACTTCACATGTATTTAATCCTCATGTGAGGGTCAAAAATAACTAGTTAGACCAAAAAAAAAAAAAAAGGTACATAGACTACATGCAATAAATTGGTTGCAATGTCAGAACACCAGGTGTTTTTTAAAACTTATAATTTGGCTCAAAATTAAACAAATATTAATTGTGCTCTATGAAGAAGAATGGTACTTAATCCCTGCCATATTATAAAATATTCAATTTATTGGGCACTTCTGATGTGGCAGACACCTCATTAAACAGTTTATCCACATCGACACACAGTTTTCCTAGCACGAGGTGGGTGACATCATTACCATTTACAGGTGGATAGATGAAACTTTAGACGGCTTAAATGGACAAGCAATGGTCATGAAGCTTTGGGATCTTTGACTCCAGATTATAACCCATGGCTACCATCTTGAAACACTATTTTTTAACCCAGAGTATATCATGCTAAGACTGTGAGGCTGAGGTGAGATTACCCCTGCGTCTAGGCTAGTTTCTCCATTTATCCATTTTGTGACCTTGTACAGTTGACTACTACCATGTTTCCCCAAAAATAAGACCTAGCCGGACAATCAGCTCTAACGTGTCTTTTGGAACAAAAAGTATTTTACTATAAGACAGGGTATAATACAATATAATATGATATAATATAATATAAGACCGGGTCTTGTATTAATTTTTGCTCCAACAGACACATTAGATCTGATTGTCTGGCTAGGTCTTATTTTGGGGGAAACACAGTATCTATGTACTTTGGGCTCCTCGGGTGTAAAATTATCTCCCTATAACTCAGATTTAATTCATATCACATGCCTGTGAAGAAGCAAGACACTATTTAATTCTTAGTATAATTGGAATAAGTGATCCTTTTTTTTCTTCATTCAGGGTACTAAAAACCAAAGTCAAACAGATGGAAAGCCAAAAGTGAATATTAAATTGACAAATAGAACCAACACCCAAAATATAAAACCAGACCCTCTAGGGATTAACTATACTAAGGCACACATGTTTAGTAATTTTTTTCTTTCTTGATTTCTAACTATTTTGATTCTTTTTCATTTTTTTTCATAATAACATAGTGTTTTTACTTAAAAGAAATACCATATGGTAAGTGTCTATAAATATTAGATGAAGAAATGTTAAATGTTTCAAACATGTTTTTTAATAAAAATAACTTTCTGTTTCAATTTTTCCTGATATATTTATAGTAATGAATAGACCCTGTTCGAAGGAAAGACATGTCATTTGACAATTACCATATATGGTATGTAGTTCTTCCAAGATATTTTATAGTAAAATCTACTTTCGAGTAATTCTTTCTTAATAATGTATAAAATCAGCATGATACAATTTAGTGAGAGGAGGGTACCTGCGGGAAAGCATCTTCTATACCAGGCATTGTGCTAGAAACTTCTAATGTCTTGTTTTATTATCCTAATAACCCTGTGAAGTAATCATATATATTCCATTTTTTGGGGGGAAAAAATGGATGCTTCTAAAAATTAACTAAATTGCTCCAAAACTTTTAACCATTAAGTGATAGAGGCTAAAAACTGGACACAATGGCTCAAAAATTTTTCTGTGACACGACACTGTGTTAGAATACATTCTGATTTTATTAAGCACACATGGCTGTTGAAGTGTTTACTGGACCATATTGATAAAAAGAAGCAGATGGAAAGTCATAGAGGTAATTAGTCAAGGCTTTGTTCCTTAATTACTAACAATCAAATTTCCTAAACTACTAATTATTCTATCCCAGTGTTTGATCTTATTCAGGGTCTGATACCAATTTGACATTGAGACAGAGAGATAATTTGGTAATCAGCTAGGAAAGTTAAGAGTTCTTGGTGACATGCTTGGGGTGGGAGCAGAGGGAAAACTGGTTAATACAGATTGGATTTAGGTTAAATTCAAAAGTTGTAATAAATATTTGTCGAATTCCTAGTAAGCTAATGCCACTGTATTAGTTTGGTAGAGCTGGCATTACAAATACCATAGACTGATAGCTTAAATAACAAATGTGTTTTCTCACCCTTCTGGAGGCTCGAAGCCAGAGGTCAAGGTATCTGCAGCTTTCATCCTGAGTCCTATCTCCTTGGCTTGCAGTTGGCCACCTTCTCTCTTTGTCTTCCTCCTATGGTCTTCTTTCCTCTGTGCATGTTATCTGTGTCTTTATCTCCTCATATTGAATTAAGGCCTGCCATAAGAACCCAATCTTAACTTAATTACCTCTTTAAAGGCCTAATCTCCAAATACAGTCATATTCTGAGGTACTGGGATTTAGGTCTTCGACACATCAATTTGGGGGAGCAGGGCACAATTCATCTCGTAATAGTCACGCTGCTAAGGTCCATATTGAATACAAAGATGAAATGAATAAGAATTTGCCTTCAAGAAGTTTCCAGTAGGGGAATCATTGTCTCTAACAAGACTCTTATTCCCGCACCATATCATCCTACAGATACCACAGGATTTTCTTTCTACAACACAAGCTATTGATGCTCCTTCTTCACTTAAACAGCTTTAGTGTGTTCCTATCACTCACAGTCTAATTACACACTCAGCATAATAATTAAGGCCCTGGTTCACTCTTTCCACCCCTTCTTCGGGACAGTATATCATCTGTCATGGTAACTTCTCAGTCCCTAAAGCTCTCAATCAATAACCACCTATTAATATTTTCACAACACTGGACATGTTCTTATTTTCTTCATATGCTATAGTTTCTGCTTCATTTGAACACAATCTTCTCTATCTTTGGCATGCCTTTTTTCCATTTCCAGTGTAAGGCAGGCTGCTAGCTGTTCTTCACAACTGTAATACTTTCTTTTTGAGACTATATTTCCCAGTTTTTGTTTTGCTTTGTTTAGCTTTGCTTCTTTTTTTTTTTTTTTTTTTTTTTTGCAATTGTAAATAGACACATCACTGATTCTAGTCAAGGAAATGTGAATGTAACTGATATGGCCCATTTCCGAAGACTTTTTAAGGAAATGGTTTATCCTCTTCTGCTAGTAATATGCAGACAGCAATAACCTGAGAGAAGGGTCTGGTTCTCTGAATATAGCCAGGAGAAGTGTCACCCATTGGCCTGGGATAACCTCTGACTCCAAGTGACAAAAATATTTCTACTGTGTTCAAGACGTTAAAGATATCTTGGTCTATAAATTAGTTCATTCTAGCCTACCCAAGCAATACATCCAACTATTGAACTCTTACTTGCATTTAAAAACCAGCTTTAGCATCGCTTTCCGTGTAAAGTTTGCATCCAAGTGTCTCCCTTCTGAACCACACACAACGTATATCTAGTAAAGAGTAAATATAAGACACTATAAAGAAGGAATCAACAGCATTTAATGATGAATTAGAATGTCTGAGGAGATGAAGAGTGAATGGTGTAGGAATGGAGAAGGTCCACAAGTTACATTTAACCTAATCAATTTCAGATGGAACATGCTATGTATAAGTGTATATATGTATATATGTGTTTATGACTGATCTTCCAGAAAGAGCTTTGCATCCACAAGGAAGAAATGTGGAAGAAAGGGGAATATGGCTAAGAATGGGAAGATTTTAAGGATTTTGAACTTTTGAAGGATCAATTAAGAAGTCACAAGATAATATTTCCTTTTAAAGCAGAATCAAAAAAAGAAAATTTAGAAATGAGTCTAATATAAGAAAAGTAAAAGTTCACGGAGGATTAAATAAAACCATTGTGTTACACAATTATTAGTATGAGAAAGGAAGCTTTCTGAGAGGGACTTTTTTTTTTTTTTTTGAGCTTCTATATTTCCAGTACCTATCATAGTGCCTGACCTATAATAAATGGACAGTAAATAAGGTTAAATCAATGGACTGAAACCTTTGGAGAGAACAGTCTCATTGAATTATTGAAAACTGACACTAGATTACAGGACCCTGGGAAAATTTAGGATAAGCTACTTGAGTATGTTTGTTAAGATGGGAGTCAAGAGTGAAGGTTTAAAAAAAAGTGGAGAACGTATTGAAAATAAACTCCTTGTTAGAGACCTCTGCAAGAAATAAGTGAAATCATGACTGAATGGACTTAAATATCAAATTAAATAGAATCTCTAATGATGTGGATACAACACTTTGTGATAAAGCCAGCAGCTAGCAGATTACCTAGAGGAGAGGAGAGATTTAATAAATGAGTGTTGATTTATGTCATAAGTCAATCAATGAAGTGGTAGAAGAACTGTCAGTACAAATGGAAAAGCTTCTATATTTTGTAACTTAACTCTTCTCTGGTTACTGGGGATAAACAATTACCTGGATTTTTCTAATCAGACTCAGGGGCTTAAGACTTTTATTCAGAGAAAACGCATATGAATAAGGACAATTTTCATCAAATAAATACACCAGAAATGGTGTCAGTAGGGATCATGCAGGTGGTAGTCTCATACAGGAGTTCCATCTGTCCTGCTGAATAACCACTGCATTTCTTCTCTGGCCCTCCTGGGGATTCCACAAGCAAGCGAAGGTTCTTTAAGGAAACCAGCTAGAATGAATTCTGTTGTGTGCAACTTAAGAATATATCAGCAATTCAAATAAAAATGTCATTTTTGCCTATTATATTGTCAATCACAGCAGCGGAGGGTGATAAACTGGCTGACATAGCAGTGCCTACTTCATTCAACTACTCTGGGAGACCGAGGAATCCTGTCAGTTCTCCTTTGTATCTCCAGAGCTAAGAACAGTATATACGTGGTATATATATAAAACAGTTAGTAAATATATGCTGCTTGGGTGAAGGAGTGAATCAGGAATACTTCCCAAAGTCATGTCCATTAGGGACACTTGGACAGATATAGATTAATAATAAAATGTTATTATTACCCCTCACTACACCCCTCTATCAGGCCTGCAAACTCCTAGTTATCCCATGTGAACCAGCAAGCTCAAGAGTGCCTAAGGCAGGTCCTTCCTACACTTGATATTGTTATAGATACTGACTAGTCAGAGCCATTCCCTTGAATAGGCCAACCACACGGATACTCTAGATGTGAGAATCTTGACATAATGCCTGAGTATAGCCACTCCCCATAGTCTACCCTGATGCAGAGTAACTAGAAGAAGATAGGATCAGCCTGCCATCTCACTCCCAAATGATACAAATTAAATATCAAGGTGGGGAATAGAGGGGGTCCAGAGAATAAAAATAAGGACATATCTAAGGTACTCAAGTGTCACAAATATCTATAAATATATGTTTTAAAAGTGGTAAAAGATTGGTCAAAGGTAAAATCAAATAGTATATTTATTTAGGAATCCACTAAGTGATAATTTTGTGAACTCTTTTTATCATCATCATTATTACCATTCTTATTAATACTGCCTTTAGCTAGGTTTAGCCTAAATTCCTCTTTGTATTCAAAGATTTTTAAATTAACTATAACATGTAGAAACATATGATCTACAACTGATCAAACTGATTTTAATCTCATAATTTAAGTATTTGATTGTGTATATTTATGGTGCTTAAATCACCTTTCCACAACTCTGATGTATTATTATGTCCTCCTATTTAATCAACAAATAAACTGCAGGCCAAGGAAGAGAAAGAACTAGAAAGATCCATTTCATTGCACTTCCAGAAAATGAAGGAACAATTCAAATTTCCAGCAACAACTGTTAATTGCTTCCATTGATTATTCTATTCTGTTGTGGGAATCCATCTCTCCTTCCCATCCCCTCTGCATTGTAAAGTGAGGTACTGTTTGATTCATGAATTCTTAAATTGAAAATGAAACCAAACTTCCCGCTGTTATGCCTTTGTGTATACTCAATAGCTTACCTCTTCTCAGTCTTTATTTAACGTCCTTTCACTGTTCCAATGCAAATAACTGTGTCTATTATCTTTACAAATAATTGGCCAGTAAAATACTACACACTGTAAGTCTTCCCCTGCATTCTCACTGATCATGAAACCAACTCCAAAGTAAAAGAAACTGATATTTAATATAGGCATTCGTTAAAATATACATGAATGTGTGGAAATATGTATATTTATACATATATACTTTTTTCTCAGATACAAACTTGCTTGCATTTTTTTTTTTTGCACTTTTTATAGCTTTAAAATGTCAGCAGATTTTCCTTTGTTCATTTCTATGGATTTGATGCCAAAGAACTGAGGGACCAAAAAATATTCTCCAAAATATGTCATGAAGCGGAGGGTGGTTGTACTCCTACAATAACTAATAACAAAGTCCTATTCCATAGGAATACTTACTTTGGAATTAAAAATAATAATTGTACTGAATTCTAATGTGATGATGATTTAAACAGAAAATAAGCCTAAATACAGAAAAAGCAAAAAATGCACAAAAAATTAAATATTTCTAGATGACCCAAAATCTATCTTTTTAGCCCATTGCCAAAAATTTGATAGATGAACAAGGAGGGTTACAAGTTTATATGTGTGCTACATCAAAACATTCTAGTAATAAATTACTTATGGAAAAGAAGACCTGAGGTTAAATTCTTGAGCTAAATGTGATGGCAATGAAGATAGCTTTATTTGATATAAAGACTATATTGTCTTGCATTGGATAACTTTTTGTAATCCCCACAGCTGCCTGCTGAGAGCCCGAAAAAATTAGTTGACAATTACTACATATAACTTAATTGAGTAAAATCATCTTTTTTTCTTCTTCTTGGAAATATATAATTTAGAAAAAATATTAATAATGCAAATCCTTTTGTACTACAGAGAAATTATTTCATGTTCTAGGAGAGAAAGTTAATAGACAAATAATTTATGGTTAGAGTACTTAATGTTCTTATGTATAGGTAGGGTGACTTTGTACTTCACAGTAGATAGCATAATAGAGTTTCTTCTTGTATTTTTCTGAGTGGTCCCTTGGTTAAAATGGAAACTGATATTATCAATTTCATCAAGATTAAACTAACTTTTAAATGTAGTCATTGAAGCCAATGTTCTGTAAGTGATTAAGCTTAAAATAAATGAATGTTTTGCCCAAAGAAATTCAACTGAAAGCTAGTTTGGGTGATTTTGTACTTAACTAATCTTTCTTGCTTTTTGAATAGGGATGAGTCTTATTCATACTCCATGAAAAGGATTAATAGAAGAGAGCAAAGGATAACCTTACAGGAAAATACATCAATTACTTGAAAGCAAAATTGATATATATTTGAAAAATTCTTGTGTACATAATAAATAAAACCTCACAATGGAATGTTCTCATGCTGCTGCTGATTTGCAACCTGCTTAAGGATATTATCATGCTAAGTGAAATAAGTAAGACAGAAAGTCCAGAACCATGTGATTTCACTCATACATGGGATATCAAAGTGAAAACAACAAAAAAACAAGACAAACAAATGAACAAAAATTAACAGACACAGAAAACAGTATTGTGGTTATTAGAGGGTGGGAGGTGGTAGAAGAGATTTAAGGTGGTCAAATACATGATGATTGAGGGAAATTGACTTTGGATGGTGAGCATATAATGCAATATGTAGATAATTTATTATGGAATTGTACACGTGAAACCTACATATATAATTTTACTAACCAATGTCACCCTGATAAACTTAATAAATATTGCAAAAGATTTTATCCTCTATTTTTTTAAAAAAGATGCTAGTGTGAAAAGCAAATATATATTACTTGAAATATAAATAGATTTGGGAAGTATTTCTTGACATTACAAAATGAACATGAACATTTACTTTCAGTGACATTTTCAAAATCGCTGTTAATTCCATTGTCATGGTATCAACATTTTGATATTAACAAATCAATTAGGCTAAAAGCACATGTTGACATATAGTCCGTATACATAAATTAAGTCCGTTTTTTTCCCCCATCGATCAAGGAATGTATTTTATTCAGTATCAAATTTTCATGGTTGAAAATAATATGCCTGAGTTCTTGAATTTGTGAAACATGAACCAACCTTTGAAAATGGAAGAAACCAACAGCAGACATAGGGAGGAAATAATTTGTCAAGTGACTACACATCCATGAGAAACTTCTTTGGAAACTGCTATCCAATATTCTTCAAAAGTAAGGCTAGTTTTTTAGCTGTTAAACTGGCATGAATCACAGGATTTGTTCATGCAGTCAACAAGAATTCATATTAAACTGTCTTTAAACCCAGGCAAGATGATAATGAACAAATTCATACTATGTGAGTGTATTATAAACTGACAAGGGAGGGTTAAGGCAAAAATAAATCAGTTGAGAGTCAGAGAGATGAAATAAGATGGAGTCAATATATGATCAGTACAAGAGATGAGAAGTTCCATATTTTAATAATTGTCCTGAATTCCAGTCAGAGACACTGACTTAAGAGGTTGTTACATGTATCTTCTATGACTCTAGATTTGAGTGTCCTTTGGTTATTTATCTCAGTCTTTTTTCTCAGCCTATTTCTGTTTCTGTCACTGACACTTTTTCATGAGTGATCTGTATTTTTTTAATTGAATTAACTGAACCTCCACTGTGCTAAGGTTTGTATGTGTGGAAATACTA